>NC_133325.1:597557823-597857823 GCF_042186555.1 Aquarana catesbeiana | reverse complement strand
TTATGTAAGGGTTTCATAGCAGAGGGGGTGAATACTTATACGCACTCAAGTTTTCTTTGTTTTTTTTTTTTTTTTTGGTTTTTTAAGTCCTAATTTTTGTTTGTCACAATAAAATACATTTTACACCTTCAAAGTTGTAGGCATGTGTACATCTCATGGTATAAAATCCATTTAAACTCCATGTTCCATTTTAATTCCAGGCAACACAACAGGAAAAACACTGGGGTCGGGAGGGGATCCTGTATATGCCCATAGCATCTAAACATGTCCAGTTGCCCATCTTGATGCACCTAAACACCAGTGCCCAACTAAGCATTTGTTGTTGTATAAAGAATTCATATTTATTCTTGTATAAAGAAAAGGGTAGTAAGATCACAGTGAAAGAGACCCTGCTTGTGTTAATTATTTTGGGGAGATGGGGACAGTATCCTTCACAAAGTTTTCTAAACTCTAAAATTTACATGAATGCCCCCCCCCCCCCCCAATTCCTTAGATAATTCAGTTGCCCAGTATTTGCCTGACTGAAAGACATGTTTTTTTTTACCAGAACCTGTGTAAAGGGAAGGGGTAGGAAGATAGGTGTGCAGGGGAGACCATGGCAGTTCTATTTATCTTTGGGAAAGAGTAGCCTTCTATACTGTAACATAGATATTACCCATCCCTCATTGATTAGCCGGAAATTATTGTCCTGACTGCTAGCCATGAGCTTATCACTTGATCCAGCAAAAATGCCGATCAGGTTACTATCAATCCATGTTACTGGGCAGCTTTACTTGTGTTCACCCACAAGCATTACATTGGTCTGAAGTCTGGGGTATCATTGCAGACAGAAGGTGTGTTTAGGTTTTCTTTTTATTTTGATCTTTAGAAAATGCTTTTAAAGTGTCATCATATGATTAGAAATGGCTGGGGCAGAAATAGTGTGTGAGCTATAGAGGTTCTAATTCTTTAACAGATATGGAGATTTTCTTCTGGCAATCTTGAGATGCATCTGAATTACTAAACCTGCATGTGACAAAATTCGACTTTTGCAAACTTTATAGGAGCCAGATGACCCAGATGCCCCTGAGGAACATGAATCCTCCCCACCTGAAGATGCCCCATTGTATCCCCATTCACCTGGTTCTCAGTATCAGCAGGTATAACATGGTTTTTTGTGTACATATTTTCTTGTAATTTCATTATATTTTACTCCCTTAAAGGCCAAGTTCACCTCCAATTAAAAAAAAAAAAAAAAAAAAAGTGCACATATTTTTGCAGGGCAGGAGAATGTGCATTTATTCTTTTTTCACAGGAGCCTGCAAAGCATTGCACCCTCAATCAGTGGATCGTGGGTGCAATGTCGGGATCCTGCAGACACTTCCTCCAGCTTTCTGCCCATACCACAGTATGGGCTTTCAGTTAGAAAGCTAGAGCAAGTGTCGATAACTGAATACGCCGATTACCACGCTGCCATGTTGGCGGACAGGACTTTTATTTTGTTTATTCATTCACAGGTCTGTGTGACAGCAGCTGCTCTGAAATGTGGAAAGCAGATGCTTAGAAACAGGTTATACACTAAATATGGGTGTAACTTGTAACATGTGCCTAAAGGTGAACTTAGCCTTTAATGAACAGGTTAAGAATCGGATCCACTGAGGTTTTGCTAAGATTTTTAAATATTTCGCAAAACTGTAGTGGTCATTCATATCAGTTTAAAAATCCCTTTTATAGCCATCTTCTTTTGTGTTTAATTTTATAATCTACCAGCAATTAACCAGTGTAGCATTTTACAGTGCAGAGAAAAAAAAACTAAGCATCAAATGCCAGTGTCCTGGAATAATTTTTGCTCTAAAGTTCCATAATGTGCAGTAATAATCTGCAACCTACCATAATTCAGCTTTAAGCAGTTTACTTTAGTCAAGCTATTAAGATATTTGTTAAAGAATAAG
The DNA here is from genome assembly GCF_042186555.1 of Aquarana catesbeiana. NCBI lineage: Eukaryota > Metazoa > Chordata > Amphibia > Anura > Ranidae > Aquarana > Aquarana catesbeiana. Next base: position 597,855,892 of record NC_133325.1, on the reverse strand, counting down.
GTTGAGTGCATTTTGGTCTTTCAATTGTATGCTATTGGTGCTCATGATTAACATTTGCTCTGAGCTTTTCATTAATGTTTACAGTGTGTGAAAAGCATTCTGTATTATGCTCTAGCTGCAGCCAATTGACTGTCCCTAACCTCTACTAAGGTGTTAAAATAGAAAAATCAAACCTTTAAGCTTTCATAATAGTAAAAGCATTTACCTGCTTTTCAATCTTGCAAATGTATGTGATTGTGCTATGGTTTTGGCATACTGTTTAATCAACAATCCTAACTGTGTGAAGATAATCATGATATTGTGAAAAAAACAACTCAGTGCTGCTCTTGAACATTATGTTGCATAAATTAGGGTTTTGGAACCATTTACAGATAGTATCGAACTATGCAGTTGCTCATTCAAAGAGAGTTCAGATTTTTAGCTTTATTTGTGCTTTTGTGTCTGATATCTCATTTTGTAAATAATTATAGACCAAAAAAAAAAAACAGAAGTTTACTGCTATTAATTTTTCCAAAAGCATGATCCCATGTTATATATCACATTAGTTCCTACTTGGTTTTCTCATAAGCTCAGCTGGGTCTTAGTAGAAGAAATAATGAATGTAGTGAATAGCTTGAATTTAGCTAGGATGCAGATGGAACAAAGTTTGTAAAAATCAAGTATTTCTTAGACCTTGCCTGTCTCATTTTAAGGCTATAAATTCTCATTACTTTGTCTTTTAGTGTTCCTCAAAACTGTTTAATTCATAGGCATACTTTCAGCAATGTTTTAATAAACTGCCTTTTATGAGTTTGTGAAAGTCTGAGTTACAATTATGACTACATTTAATGTGTATGCTCACCTTTTCACAAAACATGAAAAGGTAAGCTTACACCCTGGTCCCTTGTCCCTACTCTGTGAGTGATTAGTTGTCACTGCCCACGCAGCCGCTGCAGCAGTCCAGAGCCATTCTTATTGGTCATGTGCAGGCACGTAACCACTTTGACCAATCACAATCGCTCTAATCTGTCTTGAAAGTTATTGAAAGACCACTGCATTGCCTGCATGGGCAGAAACAGCTCATCACCCATGGATGTAAGCGAGGCAGGGACCGGGGAGTGGGGAATGGGTGTAGGGTGTCCACCTTTTCATTTTTTGTGAACTAACACTTTAAAGCAGATTTCCTGATTTACTGTATCCAAGGCCCAAGCAAACTATTTTCTACACTATCAAGTGTGCTCATTGGCCGTGCTATGTAAATTGTATGCAGCCTCAGCAACATACGGTGTACATAGCCACTTGTTCCAGCGTTGAACGAGAACGTCTCGTCCCACATCGGAAACAGGTTTAAGAGGTTGAGAGGCTCAGAGCCATTCATAAGCGACTGTGTATTCTCTGAATGAATACAAGGCTTCCTCTGACTGAGTCAGAGATTGAGGCAATCTTCCAGCCACCTGCCTGCTTGACCCAATAAAATAGGACAGTGAACCTGAAGATTAACTTTAACCATTTGTTGACCACGCTATAGCCAAATGACGGCTACAGCAAGATTGTCTAGTTCTGTGACGATGGTGATCGGGGGTGGCGCGCTCTGTGATTGTAGTGTCCTCCGGACACTGCTGATCACAGATTGAGGTAAAGAGCCAATCGACGTCTCTTTACCATGTGATCAGCTGTGTCCAGTCACAGCTGATCACGGAAGTAAATAGAGGGAGAGATTAGAGAGCCTATAACCGACATCTCTAAAAAGGAAATCTACACTGATAATTGAGGCACTGATTATCAGTGTCCTGATTATCAGTGCAGTGTCACCTATCATTGCCACATATTAGTGCCCATCAGTGTAGCCTCATCAGCGCATATCAGTGAAAGAGAAAATGTACCCATTTGCAAAATTTTATAACAAACTATGAAAGTTTTTTTTTTTTTTTTTTTTCAAATTTTGCAGTCTTTTTCTGTTTGTTTAGCAAAATATAAAAAAAAACGCAGTGGTGATTAAATACCACCAAAAGAAAGCTCTATTTGCGTGAAAAAATGTTTAGGTACAGTGTGGCATGACCGCACAATTGTCATTCAAAGTGTGACAGCGCTGAAAGCTGAAAATTGGCCTGGGCAGAAAGGGGGGTGAAAGTGCCCAGTAGGCAAGTGGTCAAAGGGTAGCTGTACCTGATGATTGCTCCAATTGTTCTTTGTGATAAGCTGGTCACCTGCATCTTTTTTTAATATGCTTTCAAGACTTCTCCCTTTTTCACCCCCCAACACAGTATAGGTAAAAACAGTCTGGCTTTTAAGATTTAGTTCTTACAATTACAACAAGGCATTGAAAATTAACTATACTAGTTTATGCAAAACATAATAAAATTGCCAGAGTGAGCTTTCTCTGATTCAAACTCCCTCCCATGCGCTTTCTCTTCCTTGATGCAGAAGCTCTGAGCTCAGCATTTGAGAGCTCCCTCCTGTGAAGGAGAGCAAGAACATTAGGCTTTTTTTTAGCAACCTTCCTTAGCAACGTTTGCCAGTCAGGCTTGAACTACATGAATTGCAAAGGCTTTATTCAACTTCGGTGCACAGTTTTTTGTTTTTTTGTTTTATCTACTGACACCCTTTATCTGCCTAGGCAGTTTTTTGGTAAAGGTGAACTAACAGTTTAATGAAAAATCACATCAAGAGGGTCTACATTGAAGGGCCCTGGCATCTGTGAAGTCCTGAAATTTACCCTGCTTGTGCAAATAACTCAAAGAACATACTTGAAGAGAACCAATCATGGTTGGGTTTATGCAAAGCTCAGAATATTTAGTCTTAAATTCTCAGAAATGTGTAGGCTTACTTTATTTTACCCCCTTCATGATCAGACCATTTCTTGCGATACGGTACTGCATCACTTAACCGCTTCCCGTCTGTGTTATAGCCAAATGACGGCTACAGAGCGGACCTTTATTGCAAGGAGGCCGTCATATGACGTCCTCCTATGCATGAGTTGCCTGCGCGCCCCCTGCGGGGCATGTGCGGCACTCTGTGATCACCAAGTTATTCAAGTTGGTACCAGCCACTCAGGCGGGGAGAGAGGCAGTTCCTGGAGCCTCGAGGAATCAGGAAGTCGCACTGTGACTGCGTGGAACACCCTGCGGATATGACGTCACCAGAGGATTCAGGAAATCAGACAAGTGAAAGAATAGCAAGGCTACGCGCTCGGAGCATTCAACTCCTTCTACAGGCCAGTAGAAGGAGCCGAATGTTCCACTGCCTCTCTCCCCCCCTACTGAGTGGCTGAAACCAACTTGCCAACTGATGGCACGCACCATGACGACAGCCCTGAGATCCACATACAGATGAGCCTGTTATTCATGTACATCTTGTAAGTGTCCTATTTTTATGCATTAAACCTATTGAGATACTACACTTAGTTGGCATGTCCTTCTCTCTCTCCTATGCTTTATTAATTTAGGCCAGTTTGTGTTCTGCTACATATTTTTGGTAAACAAAATCCCAATAAACGTATATTGATTGGTTTGTGCAAAAGTTATAGCGTTTACAAATTATGGGTTATTTTTTATTAATCTTTATTTTTTTTTTTTACTAATAAGGTTGGTGACCAGTGGCTTATAGTGAGACTGCGTTATGACACTTTTTGGGGACCAGTGACACAGTAATCAGTGCTAAAAATATGCACTGTCACTGTACTAAAACACTGAGAAGGGGTTAACATCAGGGGCGATCAAAGGGTTAACTGTGTGCCTAGCCTGTGATTCAGTGTAGTAGGGGGAAGTGCTTTTACTATGGAAAGGCATGGAACAGTGTTCCTGCTTTACAGGAGCACAGGATCCATGCCTTTTGTGCTCACAGAACGGCAATCTGACTTGTTTAGGCAGACTGCTGTTCTGTCTGTGTGCCGAAGCATCGGCGGGTGCCAGTGGACATAGAGTCCACCGTGCACACCGATCAGCTCCCACTGTGTAGAATCAAAGAAGTAGCCAATCATGTACTAGGTATGTGATCTGGCACAGAGCAGCCATCCTGCTGCAGTAAATGTACGGTGGGCAGTCCACAAGTGGTTGTTCAGATATCTTTGAGAACTAACCTGATGAAATTGATTGAGTGTTGCTTGGCCTTATTTCATATATTTACCTCAATTGTCACGCAAATATGTATTATGTTTGATACTACAACATCCACAAATGAATGGCCAGTTCTACTAAGCAATATTAAAACCAGTTAATACGTTAGCTGTTCTTAGAAACTACCTTCACCACTGTGTGCATACAGATCTTCCACATTCATACAACCCAGGTGTATTTATCCATTAAAGTGGATGTAAACCCGAATTTTTTTTTTATGCCATAATATAGAGTGTAAAATTTCCTATCATTTGAGCCCAGTCTTGCCACAAAGAGTTAATCCAGCTCTGAGCAATCCTCTTTTATTGTTCAGTGAGATAAATCTTGACAAACAGAGAAAAACTGTCAAATCCTCCCCCTTGCTGTGAGTGACAGGTGATTTACATATCTCGTGCACTAGCCTAAGACATGCATTATTTTTTTTAATTCCCACCCCCACTCCTTTCTTCAGCAGCTCTGCAAGAATTGGCTGTTCCACACCTCAGCATGATTTGACATGCTGAAGTCATGTGGTTACTTTCCTGTCTTTTCACTGGATGTTAGAGATTGTAGCAGGAGATCAGTGTAAGAAATACACAGGAGAAATGCATATTGACAAGGGGAGTGTAGAGGTTGGCGGGGAGTCTACTGACATCACGACTCCACCCACCGAGCTCCAGACAACAGACCCACCCACAGAATATGCAGTTTTTCGGGTCTCAGACAGAGGGGAGACATTTGACAGGTAAAGATACATACAGGAGGCATGTATATCCTTATAGATAACCCCTATGGCAGTAGTTTAGAAAGGATGACATTAGGTTTACATCCACTTTAAAGTGGTATTCCAGGTGAATATTAAAACCTGCCCTTGGTTAGTATGTATAACTAAAACTTTTACAGTATGCATTATTGTAATGCGTATTGGAAACAACAGTTCTAATCTAGACGATCGGCAATCCTCCTAAGCTTTACAGACAATGGCGTGCCAGTACAGCCAAATGTGTCTGCTCAGGGGCACTTCATGGAACTATTGTCTGTGTCTGGGTATGAATCACAGCACAGATCTAACCAGCCCTACCCCCAGCTCTGCTCGGCCCGCCCAGCACCATCTGTGAGGTCATCTTCATTCAGCAATGTGCTTTAGCTCCTCCTAGCCTTGCTTTGGCTTGCAGGAGCGACGCACATCTTTTACACATATTACATATACAGTAATGGCCAAAATTGTTGGCACCCCAGAAATTTTTCCAGAAAATCAAGTATTTCTCACAGAAAAGTATTGCAGTAACACATGTTTTGCTATACACATGTTTATTCCCTTTGTGTGTATTGGAACAAAACAAAAAAAGGGAGGAAAAAAAACAAATTGGACATAATGTCACACACAATTCCAAAAATGGGCTTGTCAAAATTGTGGATAAATAAGATTGTTTCAAGCATGTGATGCTCCTTTAAACTCACCTGGGGCAAGTAACGGGTGTGGGCAATATGAAAATCACATCTGAAAGCAGATAAAAAGGAGAGAAGTTCACTTAGTCTTTGCATTGTGTGTCTGTGTGTGCCAAACTAAGCATGGACAACAGAAAGAGGAGAAGAGAACTGTCTGAGGATTTGAGAACCAAAATTGTGGAAAAATATCAATCTCAAGGTTACAAGTCCATCTCCAGAGATCTAGATTTGCCTTTGTCCATGGTGCGCAACATTATCAAGAAGTTTGCAACCCATGGCACTGTAGCTAATCTCTCTGGACGTGGACTGAAGAGAAAAATTGAAAGGTTGCAACGCAGGATAGTCCGGATGGTGGAGAAGCAGCCCCAAACAAGTTCCAAAGAAATTCAAGCTGTCCTGCAGGCTCAGGGAGCATCAGTGTCAGTGCGAACTATCCGTCGACATTTAAATGAAATGAAACGCTATGGCAGGAGACCCAGGAGGACCCCACTGCTGACACAGAGACATAAAAAAGCAAGACTACAGTTTGCCAAAATGTACTTGAGTAAGTCAAAAGCCTTCTGGGAAAACGTCTTGTGGACATAATGAGACCAAGATAGAGCTTTTTGGTAAAGCACATCATTCTACTGTTTACCGAAAACGGAATGAGGCCTACAAAGAAAAGAACACAGTACCTACAGTGAAATATGGTGGAGGTTCAATGATGTTTTGGGGTTTTTTTGCTGCCTCTTGCACTGGGTGCCTTGAATGTGTGCAAAGCATCATGAAATCTGAGGATTACCAAGGGATTTTGGGTTGCAATGTAGAGCCCAGTGTCAGAAAGCTGGGTTTGCGTCCAAGATCTTGGGTCTTCCAGCAGGACAATGAACCCAAACATGCGTCAAAAAGCACCCAGAAATGGATGGTAACAAAGTGCTGGAGAGTTCTAAAATGGCCAGCAATGAATCCAGATCTAAATCCCATTGAACACCTGTGGAGAGATCTTAAAATTGCTGTTGGGAAAAGGAGCCCTTCCAATAAGAGACATGGAGCAGTTTGCAAAGGAAGAGTGGTCCAAAATTCCGGGTGAGAGGTGTAAGAAGCTTATTGATGGTTATAGGAAGCGACTGATTTCAGTTATTTTTTTCCAAAGGGTGTGTAACCAAATATTAAGTTAAGGGTGCCAAGAATTTTGACCAGCCCATTTTTAGAGTTTTGTGTGACATTATGTCCAATTTACTTTTTTTCCTCCCTCTTTTTGTTTTGTTCTAATACAGACAAAGGGGATAAACATGTGTATAGCAAAACGTGTTACTGCAATAGTTTTCTGTGAGAAATACTTCATTTTCTGGAAAAATTTCTGGGGTGCCAACACTTTCTGCCATGCCTGTATAAGTGTACTTAGTATGGTGAAACTGATTGCATGGAGTTACTTGAAAGCAAGCCTTTCCTTCCACTTTATACCTTGGAAAACATACAAATGTACTTATCTATTTTTTTTTGTTCTTGGAACTAGTTATGTGGTATAAAATATTTTTGTTATGCTTTACAGAATAACCATTTGCATGGACAACCATATACCGGCCCAGCAGCACACCACATGAACAATCCCAATCCCAATCCTCAGCGGGCAGGCCAGCGAGCACCAGAAGAATTTGAAGGCAGTGAAGATGTCCCCCTAATTCAAACTAAAGATTAGTGAAACTCAATATTATTATTTTACTTAACTCCTCCGAGACTGTGCACCCAGGCCTTACAGTCCAACTTTCCTTTGTGTCTGGCTAATATTTAAAACTAGAAAACGAAAAAAAAAAAACTATTCCTAATCAACTTGGAGTGGAGAGTCTATTCACTGTCTTATCTGCAGAAACTTGCTGTCAATATATAACCCGCCTGCAGTGGAAAGTGTATAGTGTTTTGTAATAAACGGCCTGATGCTACTGTGTAAATGGCAAAGGTGTACATAGTATATTAATGTTTGACTGTTAATTCTTAAGCAAGACCTTTTTTTTTTTTTCTTTTTTTTTTTTTTTTTTTTATTTGGGGCTTGATGAAGTTCACGTATTTACAAAAAAATTAAAAAAAACAAACAAAATTTCCAGAAAAAAAAAAACAACCTTTAGTTTCCTGAACTATACCTTCTGCTCTACATATTTTTTTTTTCGCCAAGGCAATCTTTACAGCAGTTGCCAAGCCAACCGCAAAAATAGTTGCTGTGAACTATCTACAACCACAATTTTCTCTGAACAACTTTGACAGCTGGTAACCTATTCACTTTCTGGTCAATGTGGACAAGTGATAATGTATCATTTGTTTTTAAAATTTCTTTTATTGCCTTCTCATACTTATACTAGATTTACTATTGTTCTGCTGTAACATATAGCATGGCTTCACGCCAGGAGAGTGTAGCCAGACATAGGGGTTGTGGGAGGGTTAATGAGGACAAAATGCCATGATCTAAAAACAGTTGCACTGTTGAGGTTTTTCTTTCTTTTTTGTTTGTTTTTGTTTTTTATATAGACCTTAAGTTTAAAATGGGGGACACACTTGGGCAGTGGGGATTTAGAATTGAGTTGCACATGTGCCCATTTGTAATATTTGAAAATTGCCTGTATGATAAATGATGCTTGGGTTTCAATAATTAACACAAGATGGAGGAATACGACAAACAAATATGCAACAATTGCTATGCCAGGATCTTGGAAACATAATAGATGGTATTGTGTGCTTGTTTTGTTCCTTTTTGGTAAGCTTATTCTAGGCATTTGGTCTGATACTTCCTTCTCTTCTACTGCATCTCAATAACGTGAAGGCCTGTGACAGTTTTATTACACCTGTGAGTACCACTGCCTGGGTAAAAACTGGTGGTATTTGCTCAGTGTACAACAGATCTACTTGAAATTAGATTTGTCTTGTAGTCCTTAATCAACTGTGTACAAAAAAAGAAAAGAAAAAAAAAAAAGAAAATATTTAACGTTTAATAAGCAGGGACTGAAAATTAAGAACTACTGGTTAGTTGCAGACAGTTTGAAGGTCGCATGATTCCTGGCAAAAGATGTTTTATGAATTTCAAGGAAAGCATTAGTAAATACTGTATTTAAATGAAAAAAATAATTGGTAACTTGAATGTGTGTATTTTTGGACATGTCTAAAAACCAAATACTCCCTACAGAAACAGATACAGCCCCTTCTATAATATTTAAATATTTTGCTGTTTTATTTTATAGAAATTATTTTGCTGAATTCACAAATAGAATTTGATTTAAGAAGAACTGAATTGTCCTGTTGTTTTTCTTATTGCATGAATACCTGTATAATAATTGAAGGCCAATTTATTATGTTTGCTATTTATTTATATATATATATATATTTTTTCATACTTATGACCCCTACACCATAACTGGCACTAGATTAATCTGCTTATATTTAAAGCCTATGTATAGGTTAGTATAACGTATGTACCTACATAAAACTTGATTCTACTTGTTGCAATAATATATACACAGTTTGGGTAATCTTTTCAAAAGAAAAAGTTCTCAATTTTTTTTTATGGTGTATATTTTACTGTTTTACAAATATGTGCAAATAGATTTTGTCCCACTCTGCTTACGCTATTGAACATGTGGTGTATAGATATATCTACATGTGACCGAATTCAGATTTGACGAGCAATTCTTTTATACTGCCCTGTTTTTCTAATGTTAAGCTCCCTCCATTTGTTTGGGCACCTGCAGGAACAATGGTGCTCTGACGATTGTAAATGGGGACTTATTGCACAATAGTTAATCTCCTAGCGTTTAAAAAATGTGTAAATTGAAAGCAGACACTTTATTGGTTGCTTTAGATTATTGTAGTTACACTTATACCAGTTTTCATAAATGAAACCAAATGTGTGCATGAGCACAGGAAGCTGGTTTATATAAACTATAGGAAAGAAGTAGTAATGGCTCACAGTGATCACTCTTGGCTAACATTTTTGTAAAAAATTGAAAAAGTGAATTCAGATTGCCATGAGCAACATGGGCCCTCTTCCTTCTTCAAGTTTTGATAAATTGGACCCCTAAGACTTGATTTTGTCTTTGCTGCAGTCAGTATGGCTTGAACAAAATTTATTTCTGCCTTGAATTTATTTGGTGCTGGTATATTTCATGTGTCCTAAACCTCCAGTTGCACACACTAGTAAAATAAATTATATATGTTTAATTATTCCTATAGTCTAGCTTAAGATATGTATTTTTTTTTTGTATTTGTTTAGACCTAATACTTTAGCTGCAATGCTTTCTGTGTGTTACAATAGCACTGTATATCACCGTTTCACTGCTGCTACAAGATGCACAATACATAAGCTCTCCGGTTTCTAAAAGCTTTACATTTACAGTAGAATTTCTAGTAATACATTTAGAGACTAGACAGCAACAAAATGATATGCAACAGAAGAGAAAAACTATCCTGTCCACATTCAAGAAGACAGTTGATCCGAAAACATTCAGCAGTCTATCACAAGAACTGTGATGTTGATAAAATAAAGTGTAATTTTGCATTTGTTATAATTTGAGCAGTGCTTTTGTAAATTTAATGACTGGTTTATTCATTCCACTTAGTGAAATGTATTAATGGTGTAAGTAGAAAGTAGATTGCCTAATGTGAAGGAATAATAACTTGATGACTGCACAGTAGATCTGTTATGCAAAGCACAATCTACATTATTCCTGTTAATGGGTGTGTGGTCAAAGCATGTATCCAAGACTTATGATTTTGACTTCACAGATGGTCATAGTCCTATAGAAATGGTCAGGAACAAGCCAGCGTTATCTGTGACTACTGTAACATCCAGACTTTCTACAGTAAAAGAAAATATTTTGAATAAAACTACAATCTCTGTGTACTGCTGCTCCCCATGTTCATTTTGGATTTGCCAGACGAAGAGATGCATTCATATTTTTCTATCAGAAGGCCAAAAGTTATAGCTGGTCACAGACTGGCACCAGCAAAATGTGTTGCATATTTTTTGGCTTTATTTATGAATAAAAAGGTCATCTAATAAAACGATGGTACTAGAGAAAAGACTCATCAGTCAGGCAAAATGAATAATTGTCTGACATCTGCTTCTCCAAAACCTGAAAGTCATGAAGGGGAGGATACAAAAACAAGTGTTGCTGCTGTTTACTTTTTAGAATATATTAGGTTACATTTGCACGGGTGTTTTGCCATGATGCAAATCACAGCGGCAGCAATCTACGGATTCCTGTTGCTGGGGTTTGACCGCTGCCAGTGGCTAGCTGCAGCCATTGAGCCTGTGCACTTTGACAGGCTGTCGGTGGCTGTGGCTATTCGTGGTTGTTTGGACAAGCAGTGATTACTTGCAATGATAAGGTGGACCTTAAAAATGTCTTCAATTAACCTCACTGTCTCCAGAAGTGTATCCCAATCAGTGCCACCTCGGTAATGCCATGGGAGCCATACCCAGACTTCATGCTGTGGGGACAGCCTGTAATGTTTACTCGGCTCCTGGATAGGGCACTCAACTTGGCACTTGGTACGACATGTTGAGTTAGCTGCAGGTTGTCCAGGGCCATGGTCCATCACAGTCCCTTAAGACCCCTTCCGAGGTATGCCAAAGTGATGGGCGAAACCGGGTCTCTAATTACAGTCCAGTGTTGTGAACAGGTAAGACAGTGCCACCCTGTACAGCCGTGGGCAAAAGTTTTGAGAATGACACACATTCATTTTCACAAAGTCTGCTTTTTCAGTGTTTAAATCCTTTGTCAGGTGTTACTGTGGTATATTGAAGTATAATTAAAAGCATTTAATAAGTGTCAAAAGGTTTGTATTATATTTATTCCTTTTAAAAAACATGACTGCGCCGCCTTAGCAGTACAGCAGCTTTTCATTTTCTAATCTTTAGTACACACTGACCAAAATCACCCACATGGCTTATTTTTCTTCAGAATTTTCAGTAAAATCTCCCTCTCTGATTTCACATTATGGTTCCGCACACTAGACTTTTCTTCTTATTATTTTTTTTTTATGTGAAAGGGAAAAATTGTTGAAGAAGCTGGACAGAATCTGAGTTGTAGAGATCTTGCTGATGTGGTTCCTATATGGTAGAACAGGCTTTTTCAGCCAAGGCTCCATGGAACCCTAGGGTTCTTCCAGAGGTTTCTAGGAGTTCCTTGGGCAATGGTAGGCTCTCCCGCCTACATTGATTACTGATCTAATAGGCATTTCTTCACTGACCACAAAGGTAAGGGCACACGTTACCAATGACTCGTTTAAGAGGACACAAGTTTTCAGTCTGTTTCTGTTGCTCTGTTATTATATATTCCTGGTAAGCCGCATTCTGATTATGATTATTCTTAGCATTATTATCTGCATATCCTATTTTGTTCCTTTAATGCCTTAGGGCAATTTTTTTAGTTATTCCAATATATTTAAAACTTTTAGCAGTTTGTTAATGCTATAGAACTATGAAACCTGGATATATACTTTTTTTTTTAGCAGTGGTTCCCTAAGACCTCCAAATTATATCAAGCGTTCCTTTCCTGCAGGGTACAAAGGTTGAGGGGCTGCTGTAAAAGAATCAAAATAGGTGAGTTATCTTGCTGTTTTGTAGAAAACAAAAATATTAATTTGGAACTGACTTTGTAACAGTCATAACTGGCACATTTTTTTTTGTTTTGCTTTTTTTTAAAGCAAATTTAAAAAAGTTTATATGATGCAAGGCTTTTACATTGATATCTAATTTTTATATAATGACATTATGAGAAAACTATTTAAACCTTCATAGCACCTTTATCTCTTGAGATGCTTACAATCTAGTTTCCCTACCACAGTCATAGATGCATATACATACATTCGGAGGGGCTAATTTCTTTAGCACATTAAGTAACGAGCCTTTGTACGTTTTGAGGTTGTGGGAGAATAAGAGATCACCCAGGACCCCAGAAGGTGCAAGGAATACTGTGCAAACTCGCTGTGCGTGATGTACAGTTGCCCTTTTTTAATTTTTAGTTAAAATATAGTTCTAGTTACTTGTTGAATGTCCACATAGTTTGGGGTGGATTATGGGCCCAAAAGTGGGGGTTCGACCATGGCAACTAATCTGAATAATTGCTTTCTCCTGAAATAACCTGGTTGGTTGCTTTCCCCTGCTTGACTTCTCCCTTCCTTTTCTCTACTTTAAGTATTTCAACCACATTGTGTGTTGGGCAATACAAATAACAGCTAGAAGTCACATTTATAATGGTGTAGAAGTGCATTATTACAAGAAAAAGATTTCTAAACCCTAGCGTCCTATACGCCTAAAGTTGCAGTTTCTCACACTTAAATCTCCATCTCGCCATGCACCATTGGGTACAAAGAGCTGCTATATCTATACATTCCCTTTAATGAACAAATAAAATGGGTAATCTATGACCATTGGGTCAATTTAGAAAAGATTTTTACTCCAAAATTTGCCGAACTCTATAGAGTGGAAAAAGAGTTTAATAATAAATGGTCTGTTCTAATAGTTGATCATGCTGTCTCAGGCTTAAACCTCTCACTTTACCAATTGAAGATGTTTCTTCAAAGATTTGGCAGATAGGAAGTTTGAGCTGCTTTCAACTGACTTTTTTTTTTTGCACTTGCAGGTCCAGCTCTGCAATTACCTATCGCTGCGATTTCTGTCAAAATTGAGCTAGGGCAATGAAAAAAGCAACACGATCATGTAGACAAGACAGAGGAGCTGGGAAAAAGGGGCATAATAGCACTCTGGCTATGGACGGCACAGACGAAAACCAAGAAAAACACTCACGGTGATTGCTTGTTCCCACTGCATCGGAACAAGGTCCCATATTAACACCGGTTCCTTCCTCCTAATTCTAGCTCCCTCTCTGGCGAACAACAAATTGCTGATTTCACTGCAACTGTTTCATTGCTGTTGGAAACTCTGCCCTTCTGGAACCTTTGTCTAAAGATCCCAAAAAGTGCTCCCCTGCCTCTACCGCCTGAATCTATTTGGGCGTATGACCCTGATCCCATCTAACTTCTGCATTTTAAGGTACAAGCTAAAGCTTAATGCCATATGCTTTCTACGATGAGCTCACCTTTTGATGTTGTGCATACTAGCCTTTGTCTAACAGTTCTGGAATCTCTACAGCCAAAACCAGCTCCTATGGGCACTAGATGACTGGCAAAATCTAAAAAGACCTTTCCTCTACACGTGCAATTTTAAGGTGCTGTATTACTACTCTTGTCAGCTTGGTGCTAGAAGTTGCAAGCCAAATCTGGAGAGGAGGCGAGAGCTGGAAGTGTGGATTGTGCTCCTTCCCCCTGCTTTTTCACTCCTGCCAGTGCGGCGCTACTACATGCAGGAGTTGACACAGGAATGCTGTCAGATTGGCACTGGATAAGGTTTGCTTACCCACCACCTATTTCCTGTAACAGAAAATGTAGGTAGGGAGCAGGTAAGCAAACCCTTCAATGTCCTGATCTATCCAGTAGCATCACTTGGGACCAGGCACCCAGGGCATGTGCCCCGCACATCCTGCATGGTACCCTGGGTCCCTGATACCAAAATCCCCCACGACTGCAGGAGCAGGCATCTCTCTCTGCCATATGCCTGTCAAAAGTAGTACATCAGAGCTGTAGGAAGCTTCCCCTAGCCTCCTCATATCTAACATGCTAAGATGATGAGCCTTAGAGGAAGGACATTCCTTGGCCATCTGCCATGCTGCATCTGATGTTTGTGGGTGGAAAAATTGAATTTTACTGAGAACACAATGGGGTGGTGAGGTAATAAACATTTGTGGTGGGAATGAGAGGATTTGTGCTAGGAGTTATTTGGATGAAGGAAGAAAGAATTTGTGTTAGAGGATGGAGGGGATTGTGCTGAGAGGGGAAATTGGGGGGTGATTTGGAGGAAGGTGATGTGTGCTGGGGGGGGGGGGGGGGGGACTTGCACTAGGAGGGGTGATTGGGAGGGAACTTGTGCTAAGATGGGTTATGGGGGATTTATGCTAGGAACGTTCATTTGGCAGTGGAGATTTGTGCTTGGAGGGAGAATTTGTGCTAGGAGAGGAGACGGAGTGGTAATTTAAGGAATAGAGGGGCATTTGCAGGAAGAATAGAACATTGGCTGGAAAGAGTTTTGAGTTAGGAGGGGTGATGGGTGTAGAGATTAGTGCTAGGAGGGCTGGTGGGGGGGTATGGGGGAAGGGTTAGTGCTAGAAGGAGGGGATTTGTGTTTGAGGGAGTATTGGGGGAGAGAGAATTTGTGCATGGGGGGGATTTGTGTTAGCACTGGTTAAGATCTGTACTAGGAGGGGGGATTAGTGTAGGGAGAGCATTTGTACTGGGGGAGGGGGAATTTTTCTATTTTGTTTGGGGAGTAATTATGCTTGCAGAGGAAAATGTTAGCTTTGGGGGGTAGGTTTGCAATTAGTGCGCAACCTTTTTTTTATTTTGGGGGGGGGGGGTGTTTGCAGACACCTGATGCTCTCACATCAGGGAGGGGGGGACAGAGTTTAGCATCTTCATCCTGGGTGTTAGATGGCCTTGTCCCAGCAATGCTCTGCGTTTCAACTGTCAGACACTCCGATCAACCAGGTATCCCTCAACTCACTTCTGTATAGGGATTCTGCCTCCTTTGAGGCAATTCTCTTTTACACAGTTTCAATCCAGAAATTTGCAGCCCAACGTTCTCTTGACATTGGACAAACATTCCTTCTCTGGATAGTCCACTTCTATCCAGCCTTGCAAGAATCTCCCTGGCATGGTGGATTTCCAAAAAGCCCTGGAATCAAAAAAATTGTTCCTCCTCTCTGGGAGGTGGTAACAATAGATGCCAGCCTGTCCAGGGCACCTAGTCCTTACAGGAGTTGATGCTCCCCATCAATATTCTGGAACTGAACTCCTACAAGTTCATTCAGTAAGAGAACAGTTGGAAAGCCCAACGGATTTGGTCTACTTAAATCACCAAGGGGGAACCAGATGTCCAGCAGCTCTAAAAGTGGCAAGTCTGATTCTCTTTTTGGGCGGAGAACCACTTCCAATACACTTGATTATCTACAGCAGGGGTCCTCAACCACTGGGCTACGGCCTAGTACCGGGCCGTGAGTGTGGCTTGCAGCCTGAGGGAGCCGGCGGGCGTGCAACATGACAGCCGGCGGACAGGAGAGCAACATAATAGAGCTGGCTAACCGGCGAACGTGCAGCATGACAGCCAGCATGAGAGATGGCGGGCAAGCGAGAGCAGAGAGATGACATCTCTCAATGCCTGCCTTGCATCACCGCTGTTCCACCCTCTCTGTGCAGCTGCGGGCAGCAAAGGATTACATCTCTCACTGCCCACCCCCTCTCTGGAACTCAGTCAATGCACATGCAAGTGATAAGCTGCATCTGGTAACAGGTGACGTGACAAGTGATGAGCTGAATCTAGTGGCAAGTGATAAGCTGCATCTGGTGGCACATGATGTGACAATCTGGTGGCAAGTGGTAAGCTGAATCTAGTGGCAGGTGACATGACACGCTGCATCTGGTGGCAGGTGACAAACTGCATTTGGTGGCAGGTGATGTGACAAGCTGCATCTGGTGGCAGGTGACGTGACAAGCTATATGTGGTGGTAGGCAACGGTGACAAGTGACACGCTCAGGGCTGCCATTGATCCTGAATTATGGTGAGTTGAACTATTTTATTTTATACTACAATGTAATAATAGAAATGTGCTTCAATCATCCTGACACCATATCAACCATGGTGTCGTGGTGATTGAAGTGCCAACACCAGCCATTGGCATGACAGATTGCCCACGAAAACCTGCATTGCGTGGAAAATTGGCAGGCAGACTTTGCAGTCACTTATGCCTGGATTTAGAGGAGTGGTCCTTTCACCCCCCAGGTTTCTTGATGCTCTGTCAGAAGTTGGGAGCACAGGAACAAACTGGACAGGATTGTGAGCAGATCCAGAGATCCTCTGGCCTCCGTGATGGATGCCCTTGTGATTCCTTGGACTCTGCTCAGTATGATCTATGTATTCTCTCCAGCGAAGCTTCTCTCTTGACTGCCCTGCAAAGCTAGAGGCAGAATGGATACCATATCACCCCAAATTGGCCCAGGAGCACTTGGTACACAGACATTGAGACTCCTGGCAGGTGAGCCTTTCCCTCTTCCAAGGCCAGACCTCCTGTTATTGCTTGCTACAAAACTGGAGCTCCACAGAGTGGATGGCATGGTTTTTCCAGTGTCAGGTCACCTGAAGGAAGCCGTAATATAACTCATCTGTTTACAGATCCTGCATCCTGTACTGTATTGTACTCCAAGATAATGAATTTACAGGCAATTCAAAATTCACAACTACTTTGTCGTACATTACAGCACACAAGGTAGTAGTGTTCAGAAAAACTGCGTTAGCTGCCACATTCAGGAGAATTGGACAATGGCAAAGTTATATGGACAGTCCAGTACAACCTCTCCTGCCCACAGCATGCTTCATGCTGCAGGGGTAACACCAGAGCCTCTGGCCACAATGCTTCTAAGGCCACGTACTAGTGGTGTAATGGCCACTTTTAAACTTGGGGCACAGTGTTGGCTCTACTGTGACTGGGCTGGCTAGTTTAAAAAATGGTGCCCGACACCAGCTCTACATGTGCGCATTTCTGCCTATGTGCCCATTGCTTCCTTATATGCGCAAGCACTCATTATTTTCCTGCCCTTTCTGAAAACTACACCACCCACACCCCCCCCAAAGCTTCTCCAGAACTTCCTGTAGTCAGATAGTGATGCAGTAGCAGACAGATGAGGGATGTCACCTGCTCCTCCAGTTGGTCATAAGTACTCCTTATGGGACTTGCACATACAATTTGGTGGTATACTGGATCATAGTTTGATGGAAAAGCAGGCCCTTCTTGCTCCTGAGCCACCTGTTCACGGGACTGTCTCTGATCACTTAGACCCTTGTTCCCTGTAGGAGTCTTTGCATTCCATGCTGTGTTTGTCATATTTTTATGGCATACATCCTTCCATGAGTCCTGACTCTCAGCGCAGGGGTCACAAGCATGGTTTCTTGCATTTCCATTCAGAATCTGATGTTCCTGCAGCCAGCTCTGTGCCTTCAGGGGAGGATGAAGAGAATTGCAACCTGTCCTATTTAAAAAGACATTGCACCAAGGGAACTTCAGTCTTCTGACAATGTTCCCAAGAATAGGGATACAATTTCAATCCTTTTTGATGCCTAGATATAGAGCTGCCTGTGTTGGCTATTACTAAAATGACTAGCCTGGGTTCTCTGTAGCGCCTTCAACTGGTTAAGATTTTTCCAGTGCATTCCCTACTGCACTTGGTCCTGTATAGCAATTGACCAAACACAGAAGCAATACACTATAGAGGGGAAATTAAAAAAAAGTGGTATGTCCCTGTGGTGGATTGAGCCACTTCCTGTTGTAACTGGACTCTAAGGCCCCTTTCACACTGGGGCGGTTTGCAGGTGTTATTGCGCTAAAAATAGCGCCTGCAAACCGACCTAAAACTGCCGCTGCTGTTTCTCCAGTGTGAAAGCCTGAGGGCTTTCACACTGAAGCGGTGCGCTGGCAGGAGAGAAAAAAAACTGCAAACAGCATCTTTGGAACGGTGAAGGAGTGGTGTATTCACCGCTCCTGCCCATTGAAATCAATGGGGCAGCGCGGCTATACCGCCGCTGTAGCGGCGTTATGCGAGCGGTTTTAACCCTTTTTCGGCCGCCAGCGGGGTTAAAACCGCACCGCTAGCGGCTAAAATGACAGTAAAGCGGTGCTAAAAATAGCGCCGTTTTACCGCCGACGCCCCCACCGCCCCAGTGTGAAAGGGGCCTAATTTTCCCTGTTGGTTTTAGCCCCATAAAAAAGGAGGCTATTAGCCTTTTTTTCTCCTAGAGTGGCAGGTTGTAGAGCAGCGTCTGCTATCTACCAGACATTAACCAATCTTTCTAGAGCTCATGCCTGTGACCTGCTGTACAGTGCCTTGCAAAAGTAATCACCCCCCTTGGTATTTTTTGTGTTTTTTGTTGCCTCACAACCTGGAATTAACATGGATTGTTTGAGTATTTGCATCATTTAATTTACAGAACATACAGATTTTGGATGATGTCGGTACGTAGTAAGGAACCTGGATGTGTGGTATCTTTAATTGGCCAATTACGGCAACAGTGTGTGGCTGTTTACAAGTAGTAATGTGAGTGCTATGTATACTGTATATAGTGGGCATAATTTTTTTTTCTTTTGAAGATAAAGCACTATGTAGTTCTCTGTTTTGTGGTAATTCATTAATATCCTGGAGGAACGGAAGAGTAAGAACGTCTGCTGGGGAAAAAAGGATTGGAACCAGACACCTTGTACAGTGGAAAAGGAAAAAAAGGAGCTGGAATAAAAAGAATCATATTTAAAGGTACAACAAGACATTAATGACCTCACATTATATATGTGGGTCATAAAAACAAGGTGAAAGCACAACTGGTGAAGGGTTTCTGCACAGGAGGATATGTGAAATAAGTACGCACAATTCGAAGCACTGAAGATTATATGATGGACTTTAAATTGTAACTCCACAAATTATTATTATTGCAAATTAAAAAAAAAATAGTGTGTATAATTGCGTCACAAGTCATTGTAATTGAATGTTAATAATTAACTTTCCTTTTCAGTCTGCATTGTAATTGTCTGTAAAATGCATTACAAAATGGCAAACTCTACATATGGTGTACAGCACGCCCCCCAGAAAAGTTATTTCCTGCTTGTATGATATGTTTACCGATTTTCCCAGAAGTCTGGACTAAGATACAAGTCAGATTTTGGGCATCCCTTGCAACACAAATGTCATTTTTGGTGAGATACAAGGGGATATTACTTTTAAAGGGATGCAGACCTTGTCACTTTCCTCATTAAAGCCATGTAAGTGCAAGAGCTGATTATTCTAAAATCACTCCCTTACAGATTAATTCTTCAGAATAACAAAAGGTAGGAACCTGCAAAAAACTCCCTGCAACACACACACCAGGACTGCACACACCCAGCATGTAACTCAGTCCTTCACGTGAGGAGGAGGAGGCAGTGGAGATCACCCAAACCTTGGTATATAGAAAAACAAAAAAGTCCAATCTACAGCACCTTGTATATTAAGAGTAAAAAAAAATCATCAAGGAGACATCAAAATAACATTTCAGATCTATCTTCAGGTATAGCAAGCATGAAAATCAGGTTCTAATCACATTCACTATATAGCAAATTCTCTCATCAACTGTAAATAAGCAACACCTGGATAGTCTTCACTTAACCACTTGCCCACTGGGCCCTTAAACCCCCTTCCTAACCAGACCAATTTTCAGCTTTCAGTGCTCTCACTTTTTGAATGACAATTACTCATACAACACTATACCCATATGAAATTTGTGTCCTTTTTTTTCACACAAATAGAGATTTATTTTGGTGGTATTTATTC
The DNA here is from genome assembly GCF_042186555.1 of Aquarana catesbeiana. NCBI lineage: Eukaryota > Metazoa > Chordata > Amphibia > Anura > Ranidae > Aquarana > Aquarana catesbeiana. The sequence continues at coordinate 597,835,943 of NC_133325.1, read as the reverse complement.
ACCACTGAGTTTTTTTTATTTTTTGCACTATAAATGAAAAAAGACCAAAAATTTGTTTAAAAAAAAAAAAATTGCATTTTTCTTCGTTTCTGTTATAAAATTTAGCAAATGAATAATTTTACTTAACCACATGCTGACCGCCTCACACAGATATACTGCGGCAGAATGGCACGGGCAGGCAAAATCACGTACCTGGTACGTGATTGCCTTCCAGCGGGCGGGGGGTCCGATCCCCCCGGTGCCCGAGGCGGTCGGCTTTGGTCTGGTCCGTTCAGAGATGAGGGGGAGGCCATCCATTCATGCCCCCCCCCCCCCTCGCGATCGCTCCCAGCCAATGAGATCATTCCCCTGCCTCTGTATAGTACACAGAGGCAGAGGAAATTATATCATCTCTCCTCGGCTCAGCATTTTCCGTTCTGGCGCCGAGGAGAGAAGACTGTAATGTGAGTGTAAAACACACACACATACAGTAGAACATGCCAGGCACACAATACATCCCCCTTTACCCCCCGATCACCCCCTAATCACCAGTTTTTGTTTTTTTTTTCTGATTACTGCATGGTGTCAGTTTGTGACAGTTAGTGTGTTAGGACAGTTATGCCCTGTACACACGGTCGGATTTTCCGATGGAAAATGTGTGATAGGACCTTGTTGTCGGAAATTCCGACCGTGTGTAGGCTCCATCACACATTTTCCATCGGATTTTCCGACACACAAAGTTTGAGAGCAGGATATAAAATTTTCCGACAACAAAATCTGTTGTCGGAAATTCCGATCGTGTGTACACAAATCCGACGGACAAAGTGCCACGCATGCTCAGAATAAATAGAGATGAAAGCTATTGGCCACTGCCCCATTTATAGTCCCGACGTACGTGTTTTACGTCACCGCGTTTAGAACGATCGGATTTTCTGACAACTTTGTGTGACCGTGTGTATGCAAGACAAGTTTGAGCCAACATCCGTCGGAAAAAATCCTAGGATTTTGTTGTCGGAATGTCCGAACAAAGTCCAACCGTGTGTATGGGGCATTAGTGTTAGCCCCCTTCAGGTCTAGGGTACCCCCCTAATAAAGTTTTAATCCCTTGATCACCCCCCGTCGCCAGTGTCGCTAAGCGATCATTTTTCTGATCGCTGTATTAGTGTCACAGGTGATGCTAGTTAGGGAGGTAAATATTTAGGTTCGCCATCAGCGTTTTATAGCGTCAGGGACCCCCGTATACTACCTAATAAAGGTTTTAACCCCTTGATTGTCCCCTAGGTAACCCTTTCACCACTGATCACCGTATAACCGTTACGGGTGATGCTGGTTAGTTCGTTTATTTTTTTATAGTGTCAGGGCACCCGCCATTTATTACCGAATAAAGGTTTAGCCCCCTGATCGCCCGGCGGTGATATGCATCGCCCCAGGCAGCGTCAGATTAGCGCCAGTACCGCTAACACCCACACACGCAGCATACGCCTCCCTTAGTGGTATAGTATCTGAACGGATCAATATCTGATCAGATCTATACTAGCGTTCCCAAAAATGCAGTGTTAGCAGGATCAGCCCAGATACCTGCTAGCACCTGCGTTTTGCCCCTCCGCCCGGCCCAGCCCACCCAAGTACAGTATCAATCGATCACTGACACTTACAAAACAGTAAACGCATAACTGCAGTGTTCGCAGAGTCAGGCCTGATCCCTGTGATCGCTAACAGTTTTTTTGATAGCGTTTTGGTGAACTGGCAAGCACCAGCCCCAGGCAGCGTCAGGTTAGCGCCAGTACCGCTAACACCCACGCATGCAGCATACACCTCCCTCAGTTGTATAGTATCTGAACGGATCAATATCTGATCTGATCAGATCTATACTAGCGTCCCCAGCAGTTTAGGGTTCCCAAAAACGCAGTGTTAGCGGGATCAGCCCAGATACCTGCTATCACCTGCATTTTGCCCCTCCGCCCGGCCCAGCCCACCCAAGTGCAGTATTGATCGATCACTATCACTTACAAAACCCTAAACGCATAACCGCAGCATTCGCAGAGTCAGGCCTGATCCCTGCGATCACTAACAGTTTTTTTGGTAGCGTTTTGGTGAACTGGCAAGCACCATCGGCATAGTACACCCCAGTCGTAGTCAAACCAGCACTGCAGTAACACTTGGTGACGTGGCAAGTCCCATAAGTGCAGTTCAAGCTGGTGAGGTGGCAAGCACAAGTAGTGTCCTGCTGCCACCAAGAAGAAGACAAACACAGGTCCATAGTGCCCTTCCTGCTGCATTCGCCAATCCTAATTGGGAACCCACCACTTCTGCAGCGCCCATACTTCCCCCATTCACATCCCCAACCAAATGCAGTCGGCTGCATGAGAGGCATTTTCTTTATGTCCTCCCGAGTACCCCTACCCAACGAACCCCCCCAAAAAGATGTCGTGTCTGCAGCAAGCGCGGATATAGGCGTGACACCCGCTATTATTGTCCCTCCTGTCCTGACAATCCTGGTCTTTGCATTGGTGAATGTTTTGAACGCTACCATTCACTAGTTGAGTATTAGCATAGGGTACAGCACTGCACAGACTAGGCACACTTTCACAGGGTCTCCCAAGATGCCATCGCATTTTGAGAGACCCGAACCTGGAACCAGTTACAGTTACAAAAAAAAGTGTAAAAAAAAAAAAAATATATATATAAAATTTTTAAAAAATAGTTGTCGTTTTATTGTTCTCTCTCTATTGTTCTGCTCTTTTTTACTGTATTCTATTCTGAAATGTTTTATTGTTATTATGTTTTATCATGTTTGCTTTTCAGGTATGCAATTTTTTTATACTTTACCGTTTACTGTGTTTTATTGTTAACCATTTTTTTTGTCTTCAGGTACGCCATTCACGACTGAGTAGTAAGACCAGAATGATGCCTGCAGCTTTAGGTATCATCTTGGTATCATTCTTTTCAGCCAGCGGTCGGCTTTCATGTAAAAGCAATCCTAGCGGCTAATTAGCCTCTAGACTGCTTTTACAAGCAGTGGGAGGGAATGCTCCCCCCCCCCCCACCATCTTCCGTGTTTTTCTCTGGCTCTCCTGTCTCAACAGGGAACCTGAGAATGCAGCCGGTGATTCAGCCAGCTGACCATAGAGCTGATCAGAGACCAGAGTGGCTCCAAACATCTCTATGGCCTAAGAAACCGGAAACTACGAGTATTTTATGATTTAGATTTCGCCGGATGTAAACAGCGCCATTGGGAAAGCATTTTATCACACCGATCTTGGTGTGGTCAGATGCTTTGAGGGCAGAGGAGAGATCTAGGGTCTAATAGACCCCAATTTTTTCAAAAAAGAGTACCTGTCACTACCTATTGCTATCATAGGGGATATTTACATTCCCCGAGATAACAATAAAAATGATTTTAAAAAAAAAATGAAAGGAACAGTTTAAAAATAAGATAAAAAGCAAAAAAAATAAAGAAAAAAAAAAGTACCCCTGTCCCCCCCCCTGCTCTCGCGCTAAGGCGAACGCAAGCGTTGGTCTGGCGTCAAATGTAAACAGCAATTGAACCATGCATGTGAGGTATCACCGCGAAGGTCAGATCGAGGGCAGTAATTTTAGCAGTAGACCTCCTCTGTAAATCTAAAGTGGTAACCTGTAAAGGCTTTTAAAAATGTATTTATTTTGTTGCCACTGCACGTTTGTGTGCAATTTTAACCGCTTGACATCCGGAGGACGTCATATGACGTCCTCGACTTTCGGGGCTTATATCTGAATGATGTCTGAGGCTACAGACATCATTCAGATACCGGCATTTTGCTGTTCCGCCGCTTGATCGTTCTTACGGGCGGCGGGAGGGGACGTCCCCCCCCTCCCGCCGCCCTCCGGTGCTACTACCGACTCACCTCAGCGATCGGTGAGTCGGATAGCGGATCCGCCGGCACCGGATGTTCACCATAGAGATTTCCGGCGGACCAGATGGTCGCCGGAGTCTCTATGATCGTTCGGAGGCCGGGCGCGATGTTATGACGTCACGCCCGGCCTCTGCATTCAAAAAAACGGCGCCGCTTCAGCTGTGAAGCGGCGATCGTTTTATTTTTTTTTTTGATTTTAGGCTTCCCAGCCTAGAGGTGAGATGTGGGGTCTTATTGACCCCATATCTCACTGTAAAGAGGACTGATCGTGTCATATTCCTATTACAAGGGATGTTTACATTCCTTGTAATAGGAATAAAAGTGATCAAAAAAAAAAAAAAATTTTTTAAAGCGCCCCTGTCCCCGTGAGCTCGCACGCAGAAGCGAACGCATACGTACACTACCGTTCAAAAGTTTGGGGTCACATTGAAATGTCCTTATTTTTGAAGGAAAAGCACTGTACTTTTAAATGAAGCTAACTTTAAACTAGTCCTAACTTTAAACAAATATACTCTATACATTGCTAATGTGGTAAATGACTATTCTAACTGCAAATGTCTAGTTTTTGGTGCAATATCTACATAGGTGTATAGAGGCCCATTTCCAGCAACTATCACTCCAGTGTTCTAATGGTACAATGTGTTTGCTCATTGGCTCAGAAGGCTAATTGATGATTAGCAAACCCTTGTGCAATCATGTTCACACATCTAAAAACAGTCTAGCTCCTTCCAGAAGCTACAAAACTGACCTTCCTGTGAGCAGATTGAGTTTCTGGAGCATCACATTTGTGGGGTCAATTAAACGCTCAAAATGGCCAGAAAAAGAGAACTTTCATCTGAAACTCGACAGTCTATTCTTGTTCTTAGAAATGAAGGCTATTCCATGCGAGAAATTGCAAAGAAATTGAAGATTTCCTACAACGGTGTGTACTACTCCCTTCAGAGGACAGCACAAACAGGCTCTAACCAGAGTAGAAAAAGAAGTGGGAGGCCGCGTTGCACAACTAAGCAAGAAGATAAGCACATTAGAGTCTCTAGTTTGAGAAACAGACGCCTCACAGGTCCCCAACTGGCATCTTCATTAAATAGTACCCGCAAAACACCAGTGTCAACATCTACAGTGAAGAGGCGGCTGCGGGATTTTGGGCTTCAGGGCAGAGTGGCAAAGAAAAAGCCATATCTGAGACTGGACAATAAAAGAAAAAGATTAAGATGGGCAAAAGAACACAGACATTGGACAGAGGAAGACTGGAAAAAAGTGTTGTGGACGGATGAATCCAAGTTTGAGGTGTTTGGATCACAAAGAAGAACGTTTGTGAGACGCAGAACAAATGAAAAGATGCTGGAAGAATGCCTGACGCCATCTGTTAAGCATGGTGGAGGTAATGTGATGGTCTGGGGTTGCTTTGGTGCTGGTAAGGTGGGAGCTTTGTACAGGGTAAAAGGGATTCTGAATAAGGAAGGCTATCACTCCATTTTGCAACGCCATGCCATACCCAGTGGACAGCGCTTGATTGGAGCCAATTTCATCCTACAACAGGACAATGACCCTAAACACACCTCCAAATTGTGCAAGAACTATTTACAGCAGAAGCAGGCAGCTGGTATTCTATCGGTAATGGAGTGGCCAGCACAGTCACCAGATCTGAACCCCATTGAGCTGTTGTGGGAGCAGCTTGACCGTATGGTACGCCAGAAGTGCCCATCCAACCAATCCAACTTGTGGGAGCTGCTTCTAGAAGCGTGGGGTGCAATTTCTCCAGCTTACCTCAATAAATTAACAGCTAGAATGCCAAAGGTGTGCAATGCTGTAATTGCTGCAAAAGGAGGATTCTTTGATGAAAGCAAAGTTTGATGTAAAAACAATGTTATTTCAAATACAAATCATTATTTCTAACCTTGTCAATGTCTTGACTCTATTTTCTATTCATTTCACAACGTATGGTGGTGAATAAGTGTGACTTTTCATGGAAAACACAAAATTGTTTGGGTGACCCCAAACTTTTGAACGGTAGTGTAAGTCCCGCCCACATATGAAAACGGTGTTCAAACCACACATGTGAGGTATCGCCGCGAACGTTAGAGCGAGAGCAATAATTTTGGCCCTAGACCTCCTCTGTAACTCAAAACATGTAACCAGTAAAAAATGTTAAAGCGTCGCCTATGGGGATTTTTAAGTACCAAAGTTTGGCGCCATTCCACGAGCGTGTGCAATTTTGAAGCGTGACATGTTAGGTATCTATTTACTCGGCATAACTTCATCTTTCACACAATGCAAAAAAATTTGGCTAACTTTGCTGTTTTGTTTTTTTTTAAAGCATGAAACTGTTTTTTTTTCAAAAAAAACGCGTTTGAAAAATTGCTGCACAAATACCGTGCAAGATAAAAAGTTGCAATGACTGCCATTGTATTCTCTAGGGTCTCTGCTAAAAAAACATATATAATGTTTGGGGGTTCTATCTAATTTTATAGCAAAGAAATGATGATTTTTGACATGTAGGAGCGAAGTGTCAGAAATGGCCTGGATGTGAAGTGGTTAAAGCATGTCATGTTTGGTATCCATGTACTCGGCCTAAGATCATCTTTTTTATTTCATCAAACATTTGGGCAATATAGTGTGTTTTAGTGCATTAAAATTTTAAAAAGTGTGTTGAATTTTTCCCAAAAAATGCGTTTGAAAAATCGCTGCGCAAATACTGTGTGAAAAAAAAAAAAATGAAACACCCACCATTTTAATCTGTAGGGCATTTGCTTTAAAAAAATATATAATGTTTGGGGGTTCAAAGTAATTTTCTTGCAAAAAAAAATAATTTTTTCATGTAAACAAAGTGTCAGAAAGGGCTTTGTCTTCACTAAATGTTGTGCATAAAATGCCAGGACAGTTCAAAACCCCCCCAAATGACCCCATTTTGGAAAGTAGACACCCCAAGCTATTTGCTGAGAAGCATGTCGAGTCCATGGAATATTTTATATTGTGACACAAGTTGCGGGAAAGAGACAATTTTTTTTTTTTTTTGCACAAAGTTGTCACTAAATGATATATTGCTCAAACATGCCATGGGAATATGTGAAATTAAACCCCAAAATACATTCTGTTGCTTCTCCTGAGTACGGGGATACCACATGTGTGAGACTTTTTGGGAGCCTAGCCGCGTACGGGACCCTGAAAACCAAGCACCGCCTTCAGGCTTTCTAAGGGCGTAAATTTTTGATTTCACTCTTCACTGCCTATCACAGTTTTGGAGGCCATGGAATGCCCAGGTGGCACAACCCCCCCCCCCCAAATGACCCCATTTTGGAAAGTAGACACCCCAAGCTACTTGCTGAGAGGTATAGTGAGTATTTTGCAGACCTCACTTTTTGTCACAAAGTTTTGAAAATTGAAAAAAGAAAAAAATGTTTTTTTTCTTGTCTCTCTTCATTTTCAAAAACAAATGAGAGCTGCAAAATACTCACCATGCCTCTCAGCAAATAGCTTGAGGTGTCTACTTTCCAAAATGGGGTCATTTGGGGGGGGGGGGGGGGGGTTGTGCCACCTGGGTATTCCATGGCCTCCGAAACTGTGATAGGCAGTGAAGAGTTAGGCTCCCAAAAAGTCCCACACATGTGGTATCTCCATACTCAGGAGAAGCAGCTAAATGTATTTTGGGGTGCAATTCCACATATGCCCATGGCCTGTGTGAGCAATATATCATTTAGTGACAACTTTGTGCAAAAAAAAAAAAAAATTGTCAATTTCCCGCAACTTGTGTCAAAATATAAAATATTCCATGGACTCAACATGCCTCAAAGCAAATAGCTTGGGGTGTCTACTTTCCAAAATGGGGTCATTTGGGGGGGTTTGTGCCATCTGGGCATTTTATGGCCTTCAAAACTGTGATAGGTAGTGAGGAGTAAAATCAAAATTTTACGCCCTTAGAAATCCTGAAGGCGGTGATTGGTTTTCGGGGCCCCGTATGCGGCTAGGCTCCCAAAAAGTCCCACACATGTGGTATCCCCGTACTCAGGAGAAGCAGCTGAATATATTTTGGGGTGCAATTCCACATATGCCCATGGCCTGTGTGAGCAATATATCATTTAGTGACAACTTTTTGTAATTTTTTTTTTTGTCATCACTTGGGACAAAAAAAATGAATATTCAATGTGGTCAACATGCCTCTCAGCAATTTCCTTGGGGTGTCTACTTTCCAAAATGGGGTCATTTGGGGGGGGGTTTGTACCGCCCTGCCATTTTAGCACCTCAAGAAATGTACCCTGGTTTGTAGACGCTATAACTTTTGCGCAAACCAATAAATGTACGCTTATTGACATTTTTTTTTTACCAAAGACGTGGCCGAATACATTTTGGCCTAAATGTATGACTAAAATTGAGTTTATTGGATTTTTTTTATAACAAAAAGTAGAAAATATTTTTTTTCAAAATTGTCGGTCTTTTTCCGTTTATAGCGAAAAAAATAAAAACCGAAGAGGTGATCAAATACCATCAAAAGCAAGCTCTATTTGTGGGAAGAAAAGGACGCAAATTTTGTTTGGGTACAGCATTGCATGACTGCGCAATTAGCAGTTAAAGCGACGCAGTGTCAAATTGTAAAAAGTGCTCTGGTCAGGAAGGGGGTAAATCCTTCCGGGGCTGAAGTGGTTAATACATTTTGGCCAAAAGTTATACTGCTAAATATCTTTGGTAAAAATAACCAAAATCAGTGTATATTTTTTGGTCTGTGTGAAAGTTATAGCGTCTACAAGCTGTGGTGTCAATCACTGAAAACTGATCACACCTAATGTACTGACAGCCTATCTCATTTCTTGAAACACTAACAAGCCAGGAAAGTATAAATGCCCCCTTGTTGGAAAGTAGACATTCCAAGGTATTTAGTAAGAGGCATGGTTTTTGAAGTGGAAATTTTTTCCCACAATTCTTTGCAAAATGAAGAATTTTTTTTTTTTTTTTGTTTCTGCACAAACTTGTCATATTAACAGGTTATTTCTCACACACCGCATATGCATACTTGCAACTACACCCCAAAACACATTCTGCTACTACTCCCGAGTATGGCTATGTGTGAGACTTTTACACAGCCTAGCCACATACAAATGCCCAACATGCAGGGAGCACCATCAAGTGTTCTAGGGACATAAATTACACATTTAATTTCTTGATTACCTCGTACACTTTTAAAGGGCCTGGAGCACCAGGACAATGGAAACGCCCAAAAAATTACCCCATTTTGGAAAGTAAACACCCCAATGTATAATATGAGGCATAATGAGTCTTTTGAACATGTAATTTTTTTCCACAAGTTTTTGGAAAATGTGGAAAGAAAATTAATTTTTTTTTTTTTTTTTTTTTTTTTTTTTTTACACACAAAGTTGTCCATGTATAAGCTATTTCTAACGCATAGCATGTGCATAGCAAAAATTACACCCCAAAATATATTTTGCTACTCCTGAGTATGGCGATAACACGTGTGAGACTTTCCCACAGCCTGGCAACATACAGAGGCCCAACATGCATGGAGCACCATCAGGTGTTCTAAGGGCATATATTTCAAATCTAATTTGACTACCTATTAAACTTGTTTTTGGGCATGGATGTGATCACAGATGAGCACTGATAAGGCATGGATGGGCATATATGAGGCACGGATGAGCGCTAAGGGCACTTCAGATCCAGCCCACAAGCCCTGCTGCACCATCCCCCTCCTCCCCTCACACACTACTGATTGGTGTGAGGAGGAGGAGCTGAACCGTAAACACACCGATCCACGTCCTGTCAGAGGAGGGGAGACTGATCATGTGTTCCCAGTAGGGATGAGCCGAACACCCCCCTGTTCGGTTCGCACCAGAACATGCGAACAGGAAAAAAGTTCGTTCGAACATGCGAACACCGTTAAAGTCTATGGGACACGAACATGAATAATCAAAAGTGCTAATTTTCAAGGCTTATGTGCAAGTTATTGTCATAAAAAGTGTTTGGGGACCTGGGTCCTGCCCCAGGGGACATGGATCAATGCAAAAAAAAGTTTTAAAAACGGCCGTTTTTTCAGGAGCAGTGATTTTAATAATGCTTAAAGTCAAACAATAAAAGTGTAATATCCCTTTAAATTTCGTACCTGGGGGGTGTCTATAGTATGCCTGTAAAGGGGCGCATGTTTCCTGTGTTTAGAACAGTCTGACAGCAAAATGACATTTTGAAGGAAAAAACTCATTTAAAACTACTCGCGGCTATTGCATTGCCGACAATACACATAGAAGTTCATTGATAAAAACGGCATGGGAATTCCCCAAAGGGGAACCCCGAACCAAAATTTAAAAAAAAAATGACGTGGGGGTCCCCCTAAATTCCATACCAGGCCCTTCAGGTCTGGTATGGATATTAAGGGGAACCCCGGCCAAAATTAAAAAAAAAAAATGACGTGGGGTTCCCCCTAAATTCCATACCAGACCCTTCAGGTCTGGTATGGATTTTAAGGGGAACCCCGCGCCAAAAAAAAAAAAAAAAACGGCGTGGGGTCCCCCCAAAAATCCATACCAGACCCTTATCCGAGCACGCAACCTGGCAGGCCGCAGGAAAAGAGGGGGGGACGAGAGTGCGGCCCCCCCTCCCTCCTGAACCGTACCAGGCCACATGCCCTCAACATTGAGAGGGTGCTTTGGGGTAGCCCCCCAAAACACCTTGTCCCCATGTTGATGAGGACAAGGGCCTCATCCCCACAACCCTGGCCGGTGGTTGTGGGGGTCTGCGGGCGGGGGGCTTATCGGAATCTGGAAGCCCCCTTTAACAAGGTGACCCCCAGATCCCGGCCCCCCCCCTGTGTGAAATGGTAAGGGGGTACATAAGTACCCCTACCATTTCACGAAAAAAGTGTCAAAAATGTTAAAAATGACAAGAGACAGTTTTTGACAATTCCTTTATTTAAATGCTTCTTCTTCTATCTTCCTTCATCTTCTGGTTCTTCTGGCTCTTCTGGTTCTTCTGGTTCTTCCTCCGGCGTTCTCGTCCAGCATCTCCTCCGCGGCGTCTTCTGTCTTCTTCTCCTCGGGCCGCTCCGCACCCATGGCATGGGGGGGAGGCTCCCGCTCTTCTCTTCTTCTCTTCTTCTTTTCTTCTTTTCTTCTCTTCTGTTCTTCTTCATTTTCTTCTCCGGGCCGCTCCGCAATCCATGCTGGCATGGAGGGAGGCTCCCGCTGTGTGACGGCGCTCCTCGTCTGACAGTTCTTAAACCCGGTGACCCCGCCCCCCTCTGACGCACGGTGACTTGACGGGACTTCCCTGTGACGTCACGGGGAATGCCACAGGGAAGTCCCGTCAAGTCACCGTGCGTCAGAGGGGGGCGGGGTCACCGGGTGGCCCCGCCCCCCCGTTATTAAAGAACTGTCAGACGAGGAGCGCCGTCACACAGCGGGAGCCTCCCTCCATGCCAGCATGGATTGCGGAGCGGCCCGGAGAAGAAAATGAAGAAGAAGAGAAGAGCGGGAGCCTCCCCCCCATGCCATGGGTGCGGAGCGGCCCGAGGAGAAGAAGACAGAAGACGCCGCGGAGGAGATGCTGGACAAGAACGCCGGAGGAAGAACCAGAAGAACCAGAAGAGCCAGAAGAACCAGAAGATGAAGGAAGATAGAAGAAAGAAGAAGCATTTAAATAAAGGAATTGTCAAAAACTGTCTCTTGTCATTTTTAACATTTTTGACACTTTTTTCGTGAAATGGTAGGGGTACTTATGTACCCCCTTACCATTTCACACAGGGGGGGGGCCGGGATCTGGGGGTCACCTTGTTAAAGGGGGCTTCCAGATTCCGATAAGCCCCCCGCCCGCAGACCCCCACAACCACCGGCCAGGGTTGTGGGGATGAGGCCCTTGTCCTCATCAACATGGGGACAAGGTGTTTTGGGGGGCTACCCCAAAGCACCCTCCCAATGTTGAGGGCATGTGGCCTGGTACGGTTCAGGAGGGGGGGGGCGCACTCTTGTCCCCCCCTCTTTTCCTGCGGCCTGCCAGGTTGCGTGCTCGGATAAGGGTCTGGTATGGATTTTTGGGGGGACCCCACGCCGTTTTTTTTTTTTTTTTTTGGCGCGGGGTTCCCCTTAAAATCCATACCAGACCTGAAGGGTCTGGTATGGAATTTAGGGGGAACCCCATGTCATTTTTTTTTTTTAATTTTGGTTCGGGGTTCCCCTTTGGGGAATTCCCATGCCGTTTTTATCAATGAACTTCTATGTGTATTGTCGGCAATGCAATAGCCGCGGGTAGTTTTAAATGAGTTTTTTCCTTCAAAATGTCATTTTGCTGTCAGACTGTTCTAAACACAGGAAACATGCGCCCCTTTACAGGCATACTATAGACACCCCCCAGGTACGAAATTTAAAGGGATATTACACTTTTATTGATTGACTTTAAGCATTATTAAAATCACTGCTCCTGAAAAAACGGCCGTTTTTAAAACTTTTTTTTGCATTGATCCATGTCCCCTGGGGCAGGACCCAGGTCCCCAAACACTTTTTATGACAATAACTTGCATATTAGCCTTTAAAATTAGCACTTTTGATTTCTCCCATAGACTTTTAAAGGGTGTTCTGCGGCATTCGAATTTGACGCGAACACCCCAAATTGTTCGCTGTTCGGTGAACTTGCGAACAGCCAATGTTCGAGTCGAACATGAGTTCGACTCGAACTCGAAGCTCATCCCTAGTTCCCAGTACAGAGGAACACCAATCAGTCTCTTCCCCTTGTGTGTCCCCGCCCCCTACAGTTAGAATCACTCCCTAGTGTTAACCCCTTCCCTGCCAGTCAAATTTACACAGTAATCAATGCATTTTTTTATAGCACTGATCACTGTATAAATGTCAATGATCCCAAAATAGTGTCAAAAGTGTCCGCCGCAGTGACGATAAACGCAGATCGCCGCCACTACTAGTAAAAAAAAAAAAAAAAAAACAACAAAAATGCCATAAATTTATCCCCTATTTTGTAGACGCTATAACTTTTGTGCAAACCAATCAATATATGTTTATTGCAATTTTTTTTTCCCAAAAAATATGTAAAAATACATATCGGCCCAATCTTTTTGGCTCTATACACCACCACAATGGATTTGAAATGAAACAAACAAGATGTGCTTTAACTGCAGACTTTCAGCTTTAATTTGAGGGTATTTACATCCAAATCAGGTGAACGGTGTAGGAATTACAACAGTTTGTATATGTGCCTCCCACTTTTTAAGGGACCAAAAGTAATGGGACAATTGGCTGCTGAGCTGTTCCATGGCCAGGTGTGTATTATTCCCTCATTATCCCATTTACAAGGAGCAGATAAAAGGTCCAGAGTTCATTTCAAGTGTGCCATTTGCATTTGGAATCTGTTGCTGTCAACTCTCAATATGAGATCCAAAGAGCTGTCACTATCAGTGACGCAAGCCATCATTAGGCTGAAAAAAACAAAACAAACCCATCAGAGAGATAGCAAAAACATTAGGTGTGGCCAAATCAACTGTTTGGAACTTCCTTAAAACAAAAAGAACACATCGGTGAGCTCAGCAACACCAAAAGACCCAGAAGACCATGGAAAACAATTGTGGTGGAGGCCCGAAGATTTCTTTCCCTGTTGAAGAAAACACCCTTCACAACAGTTGGCCAGATCAAGAACACTCTCCAGGAGGTAGGTGTATGTGTGTCAAAGTCAACAATCAAGAGAAGACTTCACCAGAGGGAATACAGAGGGTTCCCCACAAGATGTAAACCATTGGTGAGCCTCAAAAACAGGAAGGCCAGATCAGAGTTTGCCAAACAACATCTAAAAAAAGCCTTCACAGTTCTGGAAAAACATCCTATGGACAGATGAAACCAAGATCAACTTGTACCAAAGTGATGGGAAGAGTATAGAGAAGGAAAGGAACTGCTCATGATCCAAAGCATACCACCTCATCAGTGAAGCCTGGTGGTGGTAGTATCATGGCATGGGCATGTATGGCTGCCAATGGAACTGGTTCTCTTGTATTGATGATGTGACCGCTGACAAAAAGCAGCAGGATGAATTCTGAAGTGTTTCGGGCAACATCTGCTCATATTAAGCAAAATGCTTCAGAACTCATTGGACGGTGCTTCACAGTGCAGATGGACAATGACCCGAAGAGTTTTTTAAGGGAAAGAAGTGGAATGTTTATGCAATGGCCAAGTCAATCACCTGACCTGAATCCAATTAAGCATGCATTTCACTTGCTGAAGACAAAACTGAAGGGAAAATGTCCCAAGAACAAGCAGGAACTGAAGACAGTTGCAGTAGAGGCCTGGCAGAGCATCACCAGGGATGAAACCCAACGTCTGGTGATGTCTGTGTTCCAGACTTCAGGCTGTAATTGACTGCAAAGGATTTGCAACCAAGTATTAAAAAGTGAAAGTTTGGATGAATGTTAATCTGTCGCATTACTTTTGGTCCCTTAAAAAGTGGAAGGCACATATATAAACTGTTGTAATTCCTACACTGTTTACCTGATTTGGCTGTAAATACCCTCAAATTAAAGCTGAAAGTCTGCAGTTAAAGCACATCTTGTTCATTTCATTTCAAATCCATTGTGGTGGTGTATAGAGCCAAAAAAATATTAGAATTGTGTCAATGTCCCAATATTCATGGACTCGACTGTATTTGTGGGGAAAAAAAATTATCAAAATTTCATATGGGTACAGTGTTGCATGACCACGCAATTGTCATTCAAAGTGTAACAGCGCTGAAAGCTGAAAATTGGTCTGGGCAGGAAGGGGGTGAAAATGCCCTGTATTGAAATGGTTAACATTGTTTCTGATTATCCCTAAAACACATCTAAAAAAAAAAAAAAAAAAAAAAAAAGAAGCAAAACATTTAACATGTATAAACAAAGCATTTATATAAAAAAAAAAGGGGACGTACTTAACTGCGTATTGGGATGATTGGATTATTGGCTGCAATTTTTACTAGATGTCAGTGTACTTTATACACATATATATGGTAATGACCGTTTCTCAAATGATGTTATTCTTTTCTGCAGTGCTTGATACAATTTTGCAAGAAGCAGTTGCTAATGTTTAACTTGATATATTTGAAGCTGTACAACAGGATCATAGTAAATTATACAGAACTAATGGAAAAATTACATTTGACCTGTTTTTGATGGAAATATGGGTAGAATTGTTTTTCTTCATGGGGATTATGGGTGGAATATCATGTTAACACCGAACAATGAACATATTTAACCTATTTCTGATAAGAATATGCATATCATTTTTCTACATGGGGATTATGGGTGAAATTTTGTAGTTAAAGATACCTAGGAATATTTAACTTATTTCTCATAAGAATATGCATTTAACTTTTTTCTACATGAGGATTATGGGTGGAATATTAGTGAAACTTACGTAGGAACATATTTAACCTATTTCTGATGAGAATATGCATATAACTTTTTCTACATGGGGATTATGGGCTGAATATTGTAATTAAGCATACATAGGAACATATTCATCCTATTTCTGATAAGAATATGCATATATTTTTTCTACATGGGGTTTATGGGTGGAATATTGTAGTCTAAACATACCTAGGAACATATTTAACCTATTTCTGATCCATTCTCTTATCAAGAACATGTTCAGTGTGTTTCTTGTAAAGTGTAACCATGATATTCCATCCATAATCCCCATGTAGAAAAAAAATTATACCAATAATCTTTTCAGATACAGGTTAAATATGTTCCTTGTTAAGCATAACCATGATATTCCCCCCATAATACATAATGTATAAAAATAATTCCAATATTATCAGAAACAGTTTAAATATGTTACTTGGGATGTGAAACTATAATATTCCAAAAACAGTAGAAATCTCTCCTGCGCTCAGTTGCCAGGAACTAAATAAGGTAATGCCTGAAGTCTTGCAGCCATCCTTTGAACAATGGGTATTCAAGCTAGAAAGAAACAAAAAAGGAGGGCGCACCAACCTAGTGCATTACCACTAGTAAACTTTATTACAGCATAAAAACAGCAAAAAATATACTCACAAACAAGCTATCAAAAACGGCTTTGAAAAGGGTGCGTATGCGCTGTTCTGCGGATCAACACACCAGGACCTATTGCCAAGAGGGTCAGACGGGTGCGAATGGCTAGCTTGAATAACCATAATATTCCACCCATAATACCAATGTAAACAAATATCAAGTGCATATTTTTTTCAGAAATTAAATAAGTTCGTTGTTAAAACGGAGTTCCGGCAATTTTTTTTTTTTTTTTTAAATCAGCAGCTACAATATACTGCAGCTGCTGACTTTTAAAATAAAGACACTTGCCTGTCCAGGGAGTTCGCAATGTCCTCACCTGAAGCCTACCTGTCCCTCAGCTCCTGGGTGCAGGCACCGGCATCTTCAGTAAGGGTATGAGGAAGTGAAGCCTTGCGGCTTCATAGCCTGGTTCCCTACTGTGCATGCACGAGTTGCGCTGCGCATCCTGACTGGTCCCAGTTGTCTTCTGGGACCTGTGTGTCTCCCAGAAGACCGCGGGGGGTGGAGGAGGGGCCGGATTTGGCGTAGATGGCTGGATTCTGTGGTGATCTATCGCCGGAAGTGGGAGCAAATACCTGCATTAGACAGGTATCTGCTCCCCTCTCCCCCCTGAAAAGCCAAATGTGACACCAGAGGGGGGAAACTAAGGAAGGAACCGGATAAGCGCGCAAGTTCCATTTTTGGGTGGAACTCCACTTTAAGTGTATCCATGATATTTCATTCATAATCCCCATGTAGAACCAGAATTATAGCCATATTCCTAGCATAAACAGATCAAATATGTTATGTAGGATGTGTGATAGTAACCTCCTAATCCCCTTGTGGAAAAATAATTATACCAATATTCTTATCAGACACAGGTCAAATGTGGTCCTTAGCATGTGTAACCATGATATTTCACCCATAATCCCCATGTAGAAAAATAATTGTGTGTATTCTTATCAGAAATAGGTTAAATATGTTCCTATGTATGTTTAACTGTAATATTCCACCCATGATCCCCATGTAGAAAGATAATGATGTGTATATTCTTATCAGAAATGGGTTTAATATGTTCCTAGGTATGTTACTGCAATATTCCTCCAATAATCCCAATGTAGAAAAATAATTATATGCATATTCTTATCAGTTATGGGTTAAATATGTTCCTAGGTATGTTTAACTGTAATATTCCACCCATAATCCCCATGTAGAAAAATACCGTATTTATCGGCGTATAACACGCACCGGCGTATAACACGCACCCCAATTTAGGAGGGAATTTTAAGGAAAAAAAAACTTTTAGGAGGGAAGTTGAAGGGAAAAAAAACTTACATTTAAACGCCCATCATTGCAGCCTTCTCAGTGCAGCCATGTCAGTGCAGCCATGTCAGTGCAGCCTTCCCCAGTGCAGCCTTCCCCAGTGCAGCCTTCCCCAGTGCAGCCTTCCCCAGTGCAGCCTTCCCCAGTGCAGCCTTCCCCAGTGCAGCCTTGTCAGTGCAGACTTCCCCAGTGCAGCCTTGTCAGTGCAGACTTCCCCAGTGCAGCCTTGTCAGTGCAGCTTTCCCCAGTGCAGCTTTCCCCAGTGCAGCTTTCCCCAGTGCAGCCTTCCCCAGTGCAGCCTTCCCCAGTGCAGCCTTCCCCAGTGATCCCAGCCATTCTGGGCTTCAAAATCGCCGATCGCGATTTGAAAATGGCGCCGCCGGCGCCGAAATACACAGAGCCGGTCCTCGGCTCTTTCCGGCGGCTGTCGTTCACTTTCGGCTCCACTCGTAGTCCCGAGCGGAGCTATCCGAACCTAGCCGAGTAGGTTCGGATAGCTCCGCTCGGGACTACGAGTGGAGCCGAAAATGAACGACAGCCGCCGGAAAGAGCCGAGGACCGGCTCTGTGTATTTCGGCGCCGGCGGCGCCATTTTCAAGTCGCGGTCGGCGATTTTGAAAATGTGACAGGTCGGGCATATAACACGCACCTGCGATTTTCCCCTGGTTTTAAGGGGAAAAAAGTGCGTGTTATACGCCGATAAATACGGTAATTATATGCATAGTATTATCAGTAATAGTTTAAATATGTTGATTGATAGGTGTTCACATGATATTCCTCCCATAATCCCCATGAAAAATAAGCATTCTACCCATATTCCCATCAAAAACAGGTCAAATGTAATTTTTCCATTACTTCTGTATAATTTATTATGATCCTGTTGCACAGCTGCATATACATCAGAAAGTGAACAGTAAAACATTAGCAACTGCTTCTTTCAACTTTGTATCAAGCACTGCAGGAAAGAATAACATAATTTGAGAAACAACAGAGTCATTACCATATATGTGTATAACCACAGCCCGCCCGCCCACCATCATATGACGTCCTGGGCTTTGAGCGGGTATATCTGAATGATGCCTGTAGTCACAGACATCATTCAGATATTGCCAGTTTCAGCCAGCGAATCTCTATACCAGGGATCCTCAAACTACGTCCTATGAGGCATTGTAAAACTGACATTCACAAACATAACTAGGCATGATGGGAATTGTAGTTCCTGGAGGGCCGTAGTTTGAAGACCCCTGCTCTACACCATAGGAACGATCATAGCGGCCGTTCCGCCGCTTGATCGTTCTTACGGGAGGCAAGAGGGGACGTCCCCCGCCCTCCGGTGCTTGTTCCGACTCACCGTTACCATCGGTGAGGCGGAGAGCGGATCCGCCGGCGCCAGATGTAGATCATAGGGATTTCCAGCGGACCAGATGGTCGCCGGAGTCTCTATGATCGTCGGAGGCCGGGCGAAATGTTATGACGTCACGCCTGGCCTCTCCATTCAAAAAAAAAGGCGCTGCTTCGGCTGGGAAGCGGTGATCTTTTTTTTTTTTTTTTTATTTCAGGCTTTCCTGCCTAGTGGTGAGATGTGGGGTCTTATTGACCACATATCTCACTATTAAGAGGACCTGTCATGTCATATTTCTATTACAAGGGATGTTTACATTCCTTTGTAATAGGAATTAAAAGTGATCACATTTTTTCGAAAAAGTGTCAAAATAATAAAAAGAAAATATAATTAACAATAAAACAAAAAAATTTAAAGCGCCGCTGTCCCCGTGTGCTCGCACGCAGAAGCGAACGCATATGTATATCCCGCCCACATATGAAAATGGTGTTCAAACCATACATGTGAGGTATTGCCGCGAACGTTGGCGTGAGAGCATTTTGTCCCTAGACCTCTTCTGTAACTCAAAACATGTAACCAGTAAAAAAAATTTCAAGCGTCGCCTATGGGGATTTTTAAGTACCGAACATTGGCGCCATTCCACGAGCGTGTGCAATTTTGAAGTGTGACATGTTAGGTATCTATTTACTCGGTGTAACTTCATCTTTCACAATATGCAAAAACATTGGGCTAACTTTACAGTTTTGTTTTTTCTTTTTAAACACAAAACTGTTTTTTTCCCCAAAAAAAGCGTTTGAAAAATTCCTGTGAGATAAAGTTGCAACAACCGCCATTGTATTCTCTAGCGTCTTTGCTAAAAAAACCATATATAATGTTTGGGGGTTCTATGTAATCTTCTAGCAAAAAAATTGATTTTTACATATAGAAGAGAAATGTCAGAATTGGCCTGGTAGGTATTATCTAGTGAGAGTACTGAGTATTGCAGCCAATAATCCACTCATCCCAATATGCAGTTTAGTACATCCCAAAAAAATCTGTAAATCCTAATCTTTATTCAGACCTCTGGGATAAATAGTATCAAGTTGTGAAATCCATCTTACTTCCCTCTGTTGTAACTTTAACTCCCTGTTCTCTCCTCTCTTCAGTTGTAATATGTTGTCAATTACCATAAATCTTAACTGGGCTACAGCAGCTGGTAACTCAGACTGTGGGGAACAAATAGAAGATTTGTGTTGAGATCTCCTATCCTTAATTATTTTGAGTGGTCTCCCCCCATAATATAATGTACACGGACATTTAAGGATAGAAATCAGATATGCACTCACATATGACATGTATAGAATCCTTTCGCCCAGGTTCACACTGACAACGGGATTGAAATAGTGCGAGTTAACTTGAACTTGCACTATTTCATACCCACATTTCATTCCCGACTTCGGGGGCGATTTCAGAGACATCTGTGTGGTTCTTGCTCAGATGTCTATAAAAATCGCACCCCAAAGTTGCCAAAAGTAGTACAGAAACTACTTTTGGGAATCCGTGCGGCCGGTGCCATTGCTGGCAATAGCTGCCGATTTGGCATACGATTTGACATGTCAAAGCGCTGCAACGTGAACCTAGGCTTAAGGTCAATATGGGGATGTGTATATGAGGTGCCCTTCATCAAACTGGAGCACTGAACACAGGATAAGCAGGGGAAAGGACCGCTTTGTTGTGGACCTAAAAATGTTGGTACTCCCTTCACTTTCTCCCTCTGAGGAATTTAAATTCCCTCCTCTATTATCCTATAGGAGGGGTAGAACTATTAGGGACATGATTATTAAATCTGAATTTCAGTGTTAGGAAAAGCCTCTATAAGGATTCTCCAGTGTCTTTTAATCACTGAATAAATCTGTGCAGATGGGACTGATACTGTGGAACAAAAGGAATTCTCTTGTTCTGTCTGTACTATCTGCTCACAGTATTGGAGTCGTCATGATTGTTAAATCTGAATGCACTGGAGATTAAACAAGTTTTACAGCTCTGGGATTTGGGCTATACCCCACCAGTAGAGTTGTTTTTTTTTTTTTTTTTTGGCTAAAAGCACATTCAATGGTGAAGGAACTACAGTGGGGGGAACAAGTATTTGATACACTGCTGATTTTGCAGGTTTTCCTACTTACAAAGCATGTAGAGGTCTGTAATTTTTATCATAGGTACTCGTCAACTGTGAGAGACTGAATCTGAAACAAAAATCCAGAAAATCATTGTATGATCTTTAAGTAATTCATTTGCATTTTATTGCATGATATAAGTATTTGATACATCAGAAAAGCAGAACTTAATATTTGGTACGGAAACCTTTGCTTGCGGAGATCATACGTTTCCTGTAGTTCTTGACCAGGTTTGCACACACTGCAGCAGGGATTTTGGCCCACTCCTCCATATCCTTCAGGTTTCGGGGTTGTTGCTGGGCAATTGGACTTTCAGCTCCCTCCAAAGAATTTCTATTGGGTTCAGGTCTGCAAACTGGCTAAGCCACTCCAGAACCTTGTGATGCTTCTCCTTAGTTGCCCTGGCTGTGTGTTTCGGGTTGTTGTCGTGCTGGAAGACCCAGCCACAACCCATCTTCAATGCTCTTACTGAGGGAAGGAGGTTGTTGGCCAAGATCTCACGCTACGTGGCCCCATCCACCCTCCCCTCAATACAGTGCAGTCGTCCTGTCCCCTTTGCAGAAAAGCAGCCCCAACATTCACAGTTTGGATGGTGTTCTTGGGGTTGAACTCATCCTTTTTCTTCCTCCAAACACGGCGAGTGGAGTTTAGACCAAAAAGCTCTATTTTTGTATCAGACCACATGACCTTCTCCCATTCCTCCTCTGGATCATCCAGGTGGTCATTGGCAAACTTCAGACAGGCCTTGACATGTGCTGACTTGAGCAGAGGGACCTTGCGTGCGCTGCAGGATTTTAATCTATGACGGCGTAGTGTGTTACTAATGGTTTTCTTTGAGACTGTGGTCCTAGCTCTCTTCAGGTCATTGACCAGGTCCTGCCGTGTAGTTCTGGGCTAAACCCTCGCCTTCCTCATGATCATTGATGCCCCATGAGGTGAGATCTTGCATGGAGCCCCAGACCAAGGGAGATTGACCATCATCTTGAGCTTCTTCCTTTTTCTAATAATTGTGGCAACAGTTGTTGCCTTCTCACCCAGCTGCTTGCCTATTGACCTGTAGCCCATCCCAGCCTTGTGCAGGTCTACAATTTTATCCCTGATGTCCTTACACAGCTCTCTGGTCTTGGCCATTGTGGAGAGGTTGGAGTCTGAGTGTGTGAACAGGTGTCTTTTATACAGGTAACGAGTTCAAACAGGTGCAGTTAATACAGGTAATGAGTGGAGAACGGGAGGGCTTCTCAAATAACAGGTCTGTGAGAGCCGGAATTCTTATTGGTTGGTAGGTGATCAAATACTTATGTCCTGCAATAAAAGGCAAATTAAATATTTAATAATCATACAATGTGATTTTCTGTTTTTTTTTTAGATGCCATCTCTCACAGTTGAAGAGTACCTATGCTAAAAATTACAGACCTGTACATGCTTTGTAAATAGGGAAACCTGCAAAATCAGTGTATCAAATACTTGTTCTCCCCACTGTATTTGCACAGAAGTCACAGCGAGTAGATTATTTCATTGAACATTGGATATCATTATCAGTGCTTATGTTTTTGGACTCATTGTTGGCTATAATTTATGTACTTTATAGTTTTATTTCCACTTTAGAGGATTTACTTTTGTGTTTTATATTTGCACACTTTTAATAGGATTGTCTTTCACACCACAGTGGGAATACACCACTTTTTCGCACAATTACCACAACTAGAGCAGCGCATCATAATACACTGCACATCACCCCAAAAACACCATACCAACAGTGAAGTTTGGAGGTGGGAACATCATGGAGTGGGGCTGTTTTTCAGCATATGGTACTGGCAAACATCATGTCATGGATGAATGGAAAAATGTACCAAGACATTCTTGATGATAAATCTGCTGCCATCTACCAGGATGATGATGAAACGAGGGTGGACATTTCAGCAAGACAATGATTCCAAACACAAAGCTGAGGAAACTCTTAAATGTTTTCAAAGTGAAAATAAAGCTGCTAGAATGGCCCAGCCAATCACCTGACATAGGAAACCTATGGAAAGAACTAAAGATCAGAGTTCATAGAAGAGGCCCACAGAACCTTCAAAATTTCAAGACTGTGTGGAAGAATGTGCCACACTCACACCTGAGCAATGCATGTGACTAGTTTCTCCATACAGGAGGTGTCTTGAAGCTGTCATGACCAATAACGTTTTTTGTACGAAGTATTAAATTTCAGTTAGCGTGTTCTATACTTTTTACCTGTGTCATTTCATTTTATTACACATAACTTCATTTCTGAACTCATTTGTTTTGGTTTCTTTGTATGTATTGGTTTCATGGGTTGTTACCGACATGTGGTGAAAATTTCATGTCAATAGTATTTTACAGTACCAGGGTGCCTGTTTACTTACTGGGTTAACCCTAGTACCAGTGAGCTTGATGAACTGGGGCTAGAACGTAACATTGTCTTTTATTTTTTTTTTTTACATAACCAAAGAGAAGGATTTTAGTCAACAGCCATGGCTTAGTCCTAGGCTTAGTTCACCCTGCTCATTAACTCTCCCACACTGCCAGGTGCTGACTGTTTCCTCTTCTTTTTCTAGACTTTAAAGCATCTGGGTTAACCCCCTTCAGTACCAAGTCCCTGTAATCAGGGTTTGGAAGTTTTCCTACCCAAAACTCCTTGAACTTCCAAAAGTCTAGGTAATACGGATTTAGCAATCAGGAGAGGACTGAAAGTCAGTCCTCTCCTCTATCTGGGCTACCTCGGAACACCTCTTGTACTCTTGTAATGCCAGGGACCATCTGGTTACCCTGGCATTTGTGTGTCTGTTTTGTCTCATCC
This sequence comes from Aquarana catesbeiana, assembly GCF_042186555.1. Lineage (NCBI taxonomy): Eukaryota > Metazoa > Chordata > Amphibia > Anura > Ranidae > Aquarana > Aquarana catesbeiana. Next base: position 597,812,437 of record NC_133325.1, on the reverse strand, counting down.
AGGTCAGTGGGGCATGCTCAAACACAAGAACATACTTGCTGCCAAGGATAAAATAGTGAAGTGAGTCCAGAGCCCATTTAATGGCCAGGCACTCCTGCTCCACTACGGCACAATTTCTTTTGTTGGCTGTCAATTTTTTTTACTAAGAAAGACGATAGGTGTTCCTCCCCACTGACCTCTTGGTACAGAACAGTTCCTAAACCCTTGCTGGAGCATCTGTTTGGACAACAAGTTCTTTTGAAAAGTCCAGAGAAGCCGGGCACTGGATAAGAGCTCTTTTAAGCCTCTGAAAAGGTGCAGAAATAGTGGCGAACCTGGGTCCAAACCTATGGTAGTACCCCCACAATGCCAAAAAAAAAGCTTGCACCTGTTTTTGTGACTGGGTGGGGCGAAGCCTGAATAGCCTCTACCTTATTTATCTGAAGTTTCACCAAATCCCTACCTACAATGTACCCCAAGTACTTGGTTTCTTCCATAGTAATGGCACATTTATCTCTAATTACAGTAAATCCCTCCTTTAGAGAGTCCATGATAGCTTGCTCTCATGGAAGATGGGACTCCCAGTCAACACTAAAGATGACATTGTTGTCTAAGTACACTAAGGTGTATTTTCAATGTTGGTGTAAGGTTTTATCCGTCACTCTCTGGAAAGTAGCCAGGGCAGAATGCAAGCAGAACAGTATTCTCAGTATTCTTTTATTTTTTTATTGAAAATTAAATCCAGAATGCAGACTTTTTTTCTCTTCCTTGGTTAAAGGTATCTGTCAGTCACCCTTGGTAAAATCTAAGGTTGTACATCACGGGACATAGAGCCATAGTAGTTTCTATGTGGGTTATAGGCCACCTTCAGGTGATGGACACTAGCACACCCTAAGACTAAAAGTGTACTCCCTATATAACCCTTCCCACTACTGGGAGTACCTCAGTTTTTTTCACCAGTGTCTAAGGTGTTGGTCATGAGTTAAGATGTGCTGTGCTGAGCTCCGCTGGAGCAATCATTGCTGGGGCTTGCTATGCAGCCGGATCCATTCAAAGTGTCTTTTAGGCTGAATTGAATGGTACCCGGGCCTCGTGTCCAAAGAAACAAGGTTTTGCCTGTTAACGCTTCTCTTTTAGAGAGCTGGACCGTGGGATCCAGTACTTTTGGTATTAGCCATAAAGTTTTACTGGCGGCGGTGCTATTACAGGTCCAGGATTGTGGGTTTCCCCGAGGATCCCCGACTCCTGAAGGTTTAACGGAACCCACCGTGCAGGGTGAAGATTGGGTCTGTTGGTTTTTACCACAAAAAAACCCTGCAGCAGGAAAGGTAAGTGGAGTTTTCTAAGAAATTTTTTTGAATTTTCTTATGAAATATCTGCTTTAAATTAGTAAATGTTGTCATGCCTATGTGTCACCGCTAGGGGCTGTATGGAGCACATACCTTCTCATGCTTCCTCAAGAGAACACGCTGGGTCCGGAGCAGCAGGCTTCTTTTTCTCTCCAGCCAGCAGCAGACCTCAGGTTACTCTGGGGGGGTTTCTCTTCTCCAGACACCCCCCACCTGTGCTGATTCTCCCCCTCTTCACTAGGAAGAGCGTCGGAAGAAAAAAAAAAAGCGTTCAGCATGCCGCTATTCAGCGGCTTCCAGGCTCTCTCCTCCTCATGTTTTTTCCCCTCACATTGGTTTTTAAAAAGAGAGAGGGCGACGGAGGAGGGGCGGAGCTTAGCGCGGCATTGGCGTCCTCAAATGTCCAGCGAGGGTATGTGCACCATTATTACCGCTGTTAGCTGGTGGAGGGACACAGGAGCGTGGAGGGGCTTGAAAGAGGTTGGTGTCACAAGCATTCTTAACACATTTACTCTTGCATCAGGCTGAGCATTAATAGCGGCGGCAGTGGCTGACTATTGCTCAAGCAAATGGATGCTATTTCTTCTGGTTGTACCTCTGCTTGTGCATCGGGCTATGTTCAGAAGGGGAGGTTGAAACACTCCCAAAAAAGGAGCTAAAAGGGTCACCCTCAAGTTCTGGAAATCCTACTCTACAAATGGCATCCTCCCCTGAGAGGGGATGGCTGATCAGAGTGAGCATCGGGGCCATAAAATGTTTGCAACTGTTTTCAACACTGCAGCCCCTGTTCATTTTACTCTTTTTCCTTTAGTTTAGCGACTAATCTCATCCCAGTGTGGTCAAGATGCGACAGGTTCTCTTCCATTTTCCTAGGACGATCAGACCTAAGAAACTAGGGGCAGGAGAAGACTATTCCCTCAGGGGACCGTGGTGAGGCTAGTGACTCCTCTTCTGTGGTGTCAAATACGGGAGAGTCAGCTTTCACAATCTGTAAGATTGATGGTACAATTTCTCGCTGAATGATCCGCTCCACATTTATGTACCCTTAACTGAATGTTTGGGTTCGCTAAAGCCTCTTCAAGCTGTGCATGCTTTTATCTGTCCATTCTTTGATGGAAAAAAATTTTGTATCTGGAGGATCACCCAGATAAGCATTATTTTCCTTTCTAAAAAGTTGTCACACTTTGTCCTAAGGTAGTGAAAATTCACGAAGTGGGGTATACCAGCAATTAGCACTACTATATCCTTTGTGAGTAAGTTTGACTTGTCTGGCAGACAGTACTCAAACACTTTTTTCCTCTGGCAGGTTGAGTGTCTCAATCTGCGCTGACAGTAATTGGATAATCATTGAGAAACCAGTTTAAAAAGGTCTTTAAGGTTATCCTACTCAGCAGGTCCAGGAGGCAGCTTTATGTTTGCAATAGTTGCTATGACAGCTCTATCCTAAGCGTCATGCAAGAAGCTCCTGGCTAGTTTACTTTTTTGCGGTAAAACAGCTATCTGGGGATATTTCGGATAAATACATCCAAAGAATTTCTAGTAAAAGGAAGATACCCCTTTTACCATTTAAGTGGAGGAGTTCATGTATTTTTTCAAAGATCCTTCTGTGCCAGGGGCATCAGCCTCCAGGCTGTCACAACGGCTTCCGCCGTCTGGTTCAAAGAGTAATTCTCAGGGTTAACCCAGGAACAAAAAAGGTCTTGGGGAGGAAGCCTACAAGATACTGTAGCCTGCTTATGAGGAGGTGCCCCCGCTTGCTCAATAGGGAGAATTCTTCTGCAGCTCTCAGGGATCTGGCAGGAGTGTCAAGACAAATGGGGGACTTCCTCAAGAGCTCCAACGTACAAACTGGAGTTCCAAGAGTTTCCATCTCCTCATTTTCTCAGATCAAATGTTCCTAAGGTTCCAAAGAAAAAAATCTTTCTCTCTAGCATTGAACCATCTTTTGGCAAAAAGCATTCATGGTGGCCCCCATGTAAGAGTAGAGGTTGGGGTTTGGTTAAATCCAAATGGACATTCTGGATCTAAAAGGTCTAAAATTCAATTCCTGAATATAATTCCTGGCATAAAGTCAATCCAATCTATCTCCATCCTACAAGGAGGAGAACTTCTGGCATCAATCAACGTAAAAGTTGCATATCTCCATATACCTATTTCCTCGTTCATTAGTAATATTTTCTTTCAAAGTGGAAAATCTTCATTTTCCGTGTGTAGCTCTGCTTTCCGGTCTAGCTGCTGCACCTCGAGTAAACAAGGTTCTGGCTCCTTTTCTAGCCAGATTGAGGGCCCAAGGTTTAACGATTATGGTTTACTTAGTCAATCTGTTCTGGTTAGACCAGTCGGTAGCCCGCTTAGACCAAAGTGTGGTCACCACATTCGACTACCTGGAATATCTAGGTTGGATTCTCAACCTAGGAGGAATCATCTTTAAAACATGAAGAAAATACTTGGGTCTGATCATAGGTACACCCAGAAAAGGGTATTCGTACCCCAGGCTAAGATCAGCGCCATAAAGGAACTGATTTAAGTAGTCGAAGCAAGATGATTTTCTCTTATTCAACGTTGCGAAAGATGGTGGCTTCATTCGAGGTCGTTCCTTATGCTCAGTCTCATTCTAGACTGCTGCAAACAGTATCCTATCGGCTTGAAACAAAAAGATCAAGCTCAACATTCCCAATGTGTCTGACTCCAAAGCCTACGGCCACATCACCCTGATAGTGCTTGATCTCGTCTGAGCTTGGGTTGCTAAGCAGGGTCAGACCTGGTTAGTACCCAGATAAAAGACCACCCAGAATTACCAGGTGCTGTAGGCTGGGCGCACCGGAGCCTCAGTTTATGGTTTTGGGAAGCTGAAACCATAAACTGTCGAGGAGAAGTGGCCTTGCCCATTAACATTTTAGAAATTAAGGCAGAACACTTGGTTCTGAGGGCCTGAACGTTCAGTTTAAGGTATTGTCTTGCTAGGATTCAATCCGTTTATGCCATAGCAATGGCTATATTAATCACCAAGGGGGCACAAGAAGTTGTGTGGCCCATAGAAAGGTGAATCTTATCCTATCTTGGGCAGAAATCAAGGTACTTTGCCTATCGGCAGTTTTCATTCTAGGAATAAAAAATTGGCAGACGGACTACTTGAGTCGCCAGCAGTTGTTCCTGGGAGAATGGTTCCTCTTTACCCCAATATCTTCCTGTCAATATGTCAAGGATTGGGGATCCCAGACATAGATCTGTTTGCGTCCAGGATCAACAAAAAAATCGACAACTTTGTGTCAAGAACAAAGGTATCCGCTAGCATGCAGAATGGATGCCTTGTTATTCCCGTGGATTCGGTTCTTACTGATTTGTGCATTCCCTCCTATTCTGCCTGCATACACGACTTTTTCACAGAATCAAGCAGGAAGGGAAGTTGATTCTTGTGACCCCGAGCGGGGTCCAGGAAATCTTGGTATGCAGAGATCGTAGAGAAGGCAGTAGGGAACCCATGGACCCTACCTTCACGGCCAGACCTTCTCTCGCAAGGTCCGGAGTTCCATCCTACTTTACAAACGCTAAATTTAACGGTTTGGCTATTGAGGCCTACACTCTGAAGAAGCGTGGGGCTATCAGGTTCGGTAGTTTTCTACCTTGTTTAATGCAGAGCCAGCCGCCATGGTTATATATTATGGAGTCTGGGAAACACATGTCTCCTGGTGTGAAACCAGGAGCTGCACCCCAGGAAATAAGTCTTGGTAGAGTCCTTGACTTTTCTGCAGATGGGGTGAGGAATTAAGCTGGCCTTGAGTGCTTTCGAAGGACAGGTCTCGGCCTTATCGGTATTATGTCAACGACCACTCGCTTTGCATTCTTTGGTCCATAAATTTATTCAAGGGGTAACATGGCTTAATTTCCGGTTAAGTAACCCCTGAAACCTTGGGACTTGATTTTAATTTTGTCGGCATTACAAAACAGCTTTTTTTTGGGCCAATACGACATATTCCCTTGGTCTGTTTTTGACAAGAAAACAATTTTTTCTGGTAACCATATCTGCTGCAAGAAGGGTATCAGAATTGGCTGCTCTTTCTTATAAAGAGCCATATTTTTATTGTTCACAAGGATAAGGTAGTATTGCTTCCTCATCCTAACTTTTTACCAAAGGTAGTATCAGGTTTTTATCTAAACCAGGATATTGCTCTACCGTCTTTTTTTTCCAGAACCCTGTTCTTTGGAAGAAAAATCACTATTTTTTTGATGTTGTGAGAGCAGTCTATATCTACTTAAAGGCGATTGCTCAGATTCGGAAAACGGATGTTTTTGTTCGTGTTGCCTGAAGGTCCTAAAAGAGGACAGGCAGCATGGAAATCTACTATTCTAAATAGATTTGACAAGTAATCGTTCAAGCTTATGGTTTAAAGAGGTGGATTCCACCCTTAAATCAAAACGCACTCCTCTAGGGCTGTTAGTGCTTCCTGGGCAGTGCATCACCAAGCCTTCATGGATCAAATCTGCAAGGCCGCAACTTGGTCTTCAGTCTATACATTTACCAGATTTTATTAAATAGATGTAAAGGGTCATGAGGATATATCGCCTTTGGGCGCAGTGTACTGCAGGCTGCAGTATAAGTCCTCTAGTCTCCTATTGCCCTACCTTTTGTTGTCTCCCTCCCTTCAGTTGGCATTGCTATGGGTCATCCCACATAGTAACTACTATGGCTCTGTGTCTCGTGATTTACAATAAGAAAATAGGATGTTTAAAACAGCTTACCTGTAAAATCCTTTTCTTTGAAGTACATCACGGGACACTCCCTATTTTGGTATACACGTGTATTGCTTTGCTACAAAACTGAGGTACTCCCAGTAGTGGGAGGGGTTATATAGATAGTGCACTTTTTGTCTTATGGCGTACTAATTCCGTCACCTGAAGGTGGCTTATAACCCACATAGAAACTACTATGGCTCTGTGTCCCGTGATGTACTTCAAAGAAAAGTATTTTACAGGTAAGCTGTTTTTAAAAATCCTATTTTTTCTCTTCCTTGGTTAAATGTATCTGTCAGTCGCCCTTGGTAAAATCTAGGGACGTAATATACCAAGCTGGCCCCTACTATCAATTCATCTATTCGGGGCATTGAACTTCCATACCTCACTTTTCTGAAATTATTGTAAAACCGCAGTGTCTCATTGGGCTTTGGTACCAACACAATTGGGCTTGAACACTTACTCTGTGATTTCTCAATGATATTAACCACTTCAGACCAGGAGGATTTGGCTGCTCAATGACTGGAGCACTTTTTTACAATTTGGCACTGCGCTGATTTAACTGGTAATTGCTCGGTCATGCAATGTTGTGCCTGAACGCAATTGGCGTCCTTTTTTCCCCCACAAGTAGAGCTTTATTTTGATGGTATTTTCCTATGCAATTTTTATTTTTTGCAATATAAATGGAAAAAGACTGAAAATTTTTAAAAAAATATTTTCTACTTTTTGTTCTAAAAAATTTTTAATAAACTCAATTTTAGTCATACATTTAGGTCAAAATGTATTCAGCCACATGACTTTGGTAAAAAAAAAATGTAAAGTGTATATTTATTGGTTTGCGTAAAAGTTATAGCATCTACAAACTAGGGTACATTTTCTGGAATTTAGTTTGACTGCCTATCATTTCTTTACTACAACTTTGTGCAAAAAAAAAAAAAAAAAACAGTTTAATTTTCCCGCAACTTGTGGCAAAATATAAATTATACCATGAACTCAACATGCCTCTCATCAAATAGCTTGTGTCTACTTTCCAAAATGGGGGTCATTGGGGGGGGGGGGGGGTGCTATCTTAGCATTTTATGGCCTTCAAAACTGTGATAGGTAGTGAGGAGTGAAATCAAAAATTTACACCCTTAGAAATCCTGAAGGCGGTGATTGGTTTTCGGGGTCCTGTAGGCCGCTAGGCTCCCAAAAAGTCTCACACATGAGGTATCCCTGTACTCAGGAGAAGCAGCAGAATGTACTTTGGGGTGTAATTCCACATATAACATGGCATGTTTGAACGATATAACATTTAGTGACAACTTTGTGCATAAAAAAAAAAGTGGAATTTTCCCGAAACTTGTGGCAAAATATAAAATATTCCATGGACTCAACATGCCTATCGGCAAATAGCTTGGGGTGTCTACTTTCCAAAAAGGGGTCATTTGGGAGGGTTTTGAACTGTCCTGTCATTTTATGCACAACATTTAGAAGCTTATATCACACATCGCCCACTCTTCTAACCACTTGAAGACAAAGCCCTTTCTGACACTTTTTGTTTTCATGAAAAAATATTATTTTTTTTGCAAGAAAATTACTTTGAACTCCCGAACATTATATATTTTTTTTAAAAGCAAAGGCCCTACAGATTAAAATGTATTTGCACAACGATTTTTCAAACGCAATTTTTTGGGAAAAAACACACTTTTTTTAATTTGAATGCACTAAAACACACTATATTGCCCAAATGTTTGATGGAATAAAAAAGATGATCTTATGGCAAGTACGTGGACACCAAACACGACATGCTTAAAATTGCGCACACACGTGCAGTGGCCACAAACTACATACGTTTTTAAAAGCCTTTACAGGTTACCATTTTAGACTTAGAGGAGGTCTACTGCTAAAATTACTGCCCCCGATCTGACCTTCGCGGTGATATCTCACATGCATGGTGCAATTACTGTTTACATATTACACCAGACCGGCGCTTGTGTTCGCCTTTGTGCGTGAGAACGAGGGGTCAGGGGTGTTTTTTTTGTTTTTTATTTTGCTTTTTTATTATATTTTTAAACTGTTCCTTTCATTTTTTTTTTTTTTAATCATTTGTATTGTTATCTCAGGGAATGTAAATATCCCCTATGATAACAATAGGTAGTGACAGGTACTCTTTTTTTTTTTTTTTTTTTTTTTTTGAAAAAATTGGGGTCTATTAAACCCTAGATCTCTCCTCTGCCCTCAAAGCATCTGACCACACCAAGATCGGTGTGATAAAATGCTTTGCCAGTTTCCCAATGGCGCTGTTTATATCCAGCGAAGTCATGAAATGCTCGTAGCTTTCGGTTTCTTAGGCCATAGAGATAATTGGAGCAGTTCTGTTCTCTGATCAGCTCTATGGTCATCTGGCGGAATCAACGGCTGCATTCTTGGGTTCCCTATTGGGAACCCAGGGAAACCATGGAAGATTATGGGGGGGACGTTCCCTCCCACTGCTTATAAAAGCAGTCTAGAGGCTAATTAGCCGCTAGGATTGCTTTTACACGAAAGCCAACCACTGGCTGAAAAGAATGATACCAAGATGATACCTAAACCTGCAGGCATCATTCTGGTATAACCACACAAAGTCCAGCAACATACCAGTACGTTGCTGGTCCTTGTTGGGCATATATTGTAATGTTTTTTTCATGCAGCCTTGCACGAAAAAGAGATTGATCGGTGGGTATGCCCATCATTAGAATACCGCCCTTCATCCACCCACTTCTAACGATGGGCATACATGCACCATTTTCCCTCCCCGTCTTTCAGGACAGCCACCTTGAGAGACCCTGGCTCCTCCTCTTCCTGGGAAACACTGCACCAGCCCCCATAAATTTACAAATCCCCCTGCCAGCCTCAGTTATTTGTGTTTCCCCCAGTGGGGAGACACTGCTAGGAACCAGGCCTAGGCAGTCAGGGAGACTGGGGGCTGTATTTTTAAGAAAGTCCCTAACCAGGAGACAGGGGTTTTCTGGGGCAGCGGCAGGCTACTTACCAGCCGCATATCGTCCGCCTCCCCCACTTCGCTGAGGGCTGGTGGAAGTCTGGGGGGGGCCCTCTTTCACAGCCTGTGGCTGTTTGCAGGAGGCATCTCTATCCCCCCTATACAACGCACAGGCCGCAGTGGAGCCGAGCGGGCCAGACGGCGGGTGATGTCATTTCCGGCAGGGGGGCGGAAATGCGTCCTTTGACCCGCGGCTTCCAGTTCTGGGTCGCGCGGCGCTGATAGAGGGCTGGGCACAGGCTGGAGAGGAGGAGTTTCACTGCACAGGCGGTGTGAAGACTCCACAGGCTGCCCACCAGCATGTCAGAAGCGGATGCTCAGATGGCGCTCAGCGATGCCAGCTCCAGCCAGCCTAAGGTAAGGGTACCCTGGGGAAGGGTTCCTCCTTTACCTAGGCTCTCCCTCCCCCCTTATGGTTCCTGCAGGGGGGAGGGGAAGGAACCCCTCTAGGTGGGCAGAGGGGGGGAGACCAGGTCCCTCATTTTTGAGGAGGCACTCTCTCCATGGTTGTATTTCTGTGTGAGGTTTGGTGGGGATATTGATTGGTCTTTGTTTTTTACGTTTTTCTGAAATCTTCTGAGAAAAAACCCCCACATAGCTCTAAGAGAATATGTGCCTCCTGTAGGGATAACCTAGGGGAGGCTTGGAAAAAGGTCCTATGTAGGGTCAGGGTTAGCAGCATCAGTCAAGGAATTATCCTCAACTTTCCAATCTTTGAAGTAACCGTTTGAAGGGTTACAGGTTCCCCTTAAACCCTCACCTGCATCGCAGAATACAACCTCGCTTTTGGCAAAGGACTCTGCATCTTCCCATCTAGGGGCCACTACTTCAGCAGAAGAAGCGGCGGGCACTTCCAGAGAGGAAGCTAGGGAGGAACCAGACAGTGCCACCTCCGGTTCTCAGGACGAATCGGAGGGAGGGAGTAGGGACGGGGAGTGCAGAAGGCCCTCAAGGTACAAGTTGTCCCTTGATGAGGTAGAGGATCTCCTAGGGGCTATCTACACCACCCTGGGTATCCAGGAGGCCAAAAAAACCCTATCTCTCCATGACCAGATGTATAGGGGCTTAAAGGAACAGAAAAGTATTTCCTGTTCATGAAGTCCTAATAGATACGGTCAAAAAAGAATGGCAGGATCCCGAACGGAAACCCTTCTTTTCTGGGTCCCTAAAAAGGAGATTCCCTTTTTCGGTCGATCCTGCCTCAATCTGGAACAAGAACCCCAGATTGGACACAGCATTCTCGCAAGTGTCCAGACACACAGATCTGGCCTTCGAGGATCTTGGAGCTCTGACAGATACCATGGACAAGAGAATTGATTCCCTGTTAAAAAAAGACCTGGGAATCAACTCTAGGTAATCTGAAACCAGAGATGGCAGTCACGGTGGTGGCCCGAAACCTCGAGCACTGGCTTACACAAATCCAGGCTCATATTGAGGCAGGTACGGCAAAGGAGACTATTTTGTCGTCCTTTCCAACAATTCTAAGAGGCGTAGCATATATAGCAGATGCTTTGGCTGAGTCAGTTCGCATGTCAGCCAGGACGGCTGCACTTGCCAACTCAGCCAGAAGAGCCCTCTGGCTCAAAACATGGCCAGGCGGCAATGCCTCAAAAAAGAGGCCATGGCTTTTTTGCGAATCAGGAGGTATCCATTATTGCATACCTACTTCTCTTCGCACCATCCTCAGAGCAACTAATCAGGGATCTGGAACTAACAAAGACAACCCTGAGAGGGCTAGGATGGCTAAATCTGGAAAAATCCAGCCTTATTCCCGCTCAACAGATTTCCTATCTAGGATACCTGCTGGATTCTACTCAGCTGAGAGTTTTTCTCCCTCCAGAGAAAATTCTGAAGCTAGATCAAACAGTAGCGTGCCTTCAGAGCAATCAGCAGGTATCAGTACGGGTGGCCATGTCAACCCTACGCCTACTAACGTCTGCCATTCCGGCAGTCCAGTGGGCAGGCCTTCACTTCCATCCCCTGCAGGCACTGATTCTAAAGGTGTTGGGGCCACAGCCAAGAATCTTTAGACACCCTGCTTTCGATCCCTCCTCGGGTCAAAAGGTCCCTCTGGTGCTGAAGTAAGCAGATAAATCTGTCACGGGGCGCCTGTGGATTATTCCAGTATCCAGAGTAATTGCTACGGACGCAAGTGGCAGAGGCTGGGGGGCACATCTGGGACCTCGGTTGGCACAGGGGACATGGAAAATGGAGGAGCTCAAAAGGTCCTCCAACTGAAAAGAACTAAAAGCAGTGGGACTGGCGCTCAGAGCTTTCAGGGAAGACCTACTGGGTCAACATATCCAGGTACGGTCCGACTACTCTTCGGTCATTGCTTATATAAACAAGCAAGGTGGCACGAGAAGCGGGGTTCTGTTAAGCCTAGCCACAGAGATCCTCGGCTGGGTGGAAGCCAATGTGCTGTCCCTTTTAGCAGTGTTCCTGAAGGGAGAGGAAAATATAATGGCCAATTTTCTCAGCCGGACACAGCTGAGAGAGGCCGACTGGGTACTCGGGAGGTTTTTGACCTCATAGTCAAGAGATGGGGCCTCCCAGAAGTAGACCTATTTGCCTCATGAAGCAATACAAAGACCCCATATTTCTTCTCTTTGAACAGGTGGGAGAACGCGCTGGGGTAGACGCCCTAGCACAAAGCTGGCACTTCAGAGTTTGCTACGCCTTCCCACCTCCGGTGCTTCTACCAGCAGTTCTAAGAAAATTTCAGGTAGAAAACACCACGCTAATTTTAGTGACTCCTTACTGGCCCAAGAGAGCTTGGTTCTCGATCCTTGGTCGGTTTGCAGCGGAACCTCCCTGGCTCCTTCCGACCATAAAGGATCTCCTATCGCAGGGCCCAGTTCTCTGTCCCCCGGTTGGCCGCTGGAACTTAGCTGCCTGGCTTCTGAAGAAGGAATTCTAAGAAGCAAGGGTTTTTCCGAACTGGTATCCACCCTCCTTGATAGTAAAAAGGAGGAGACGCGCCAAATCTACCAAAAGGTTTGGGGGCGCTTTAGAGCTTGGTGCCAAGAAAACTCTTTTAAAGTGCAGAGCCCTATAGCTGTCCTGGAGTTTCTGCAATGTGGGGCTGATAAGGGGTTAGCCATCAGTACCCTTAAAAGCCAAGTATCAGCGCTTAGCGCGTACCTAGAGAAATCGCTGGCCACCAACTCCTGGGTGGTCAGATTTTTCAGAGCCTTTTCAAGACAGAGACCAGTGCAGGGTCCTTCCTTCCCTAAGTTGGACCTTTCCCTGGTCTTACAGGTTTTGACAGAACCCCCGTTCGAGCCTTTAATGTATAAGGCTGTTTTTTTGGTGGCTGTAACCACCAAACCACCGGGTCAGTCATTTTTAAGACTGACCCGGCTTTTTTACCGAAGGTGGCTTCAAAATACCATAGAAGCCAGGAGGTAATTTTGCCAACTTTTTGTCCTAATCCCTCAAGTGAAAGGGAGTTTAGGTTTCATACTTTAGACATCAGGAGATGTATCCTACGTTATTTAGAGCTGACGAAGAGTTTTAGAAAGTCAGACTGTCTCTTTATTTCTTTTGGCGGAGCAAGAAAGGGACAGAAGGCGTCTAGACCCCCCATTGCCAGATGGCTCAATATAGCTATTAGTCAGGCCTACAGGCTAGCGGGTAGAGAAGCCCACATGGGAATTAAAGCACACTCTACCAGAGCTATGGCAGCTTCACAGGCGGAAAGAGCTGGAGCAACGCCAGAGCAGATTTGCAAGGCAGCCGTATGGTCCAGTTTCACCACATTCGTGAAACATTACAGAGTGGATCTGGTATCAGCAAGTGAGCAATCCTTTGGGCGAAAGGTATTGCAAGCTGTTGTCCCACCCTAAGTGGTAAGTGCTCATCTATCCTCTCAAGGTGGCTGTCCTAAAAGACGGGGAGGGAAAATTAAAGTTACGCTTACCGGTAACGTCTTTTCCGGTAGTCTTTCAGGACAGCCCTAGTACCCACCCGAATTTTTGGGAGGTCTTGAAGACCTAAAAAAGGGCACAATAGTAATATGTGATAGTATGTTATTAACGTGTTCTTTTGTCTCCCCAGCTACCCGGAGGTGCTCTAGAAAAAACTGAGGCTGGCAGGGGGCAGTGTAAATTTATGGGGGCTGGCACAGTGTTTCCCAGGAAGAGGAGGAGCCAGGGTCTCTCAAGGTGGCTGTCCTGAAAGACTACTGGAGAAGACGTTACCGGTAAGCTTAACTTTAATTTTTTTTTAACTGTGGTGGTGAAATCACCTCCTACCGCCCTCGAGTCGCTGATTTACATATCGTGGGAGCAAACCCTGTTGGTGTCAAGATAAATCAGTGCTGCAGCTGAATGCCGTGCCTGCTAAGCAAATGATGGTTAACAATAAAACAAAGTAACAGTACAGTATAACAGTAAGACTTACCATAAGCAAATACAATAAAAACATAGTAAAAATAAAACATTGCAATCTGTGCTTAAAAAACATATGCCGAAGCATGGGGGCAATCTGCCCCTACTGTTAGAAGCAAATTGCTCCTCAACCCCTGCCCCCATGTTTCAGCATATATGCTCCCTTTTTTTTTTTTTTTTTTTTTTTTTTTTTGGAACTATGGTGGTGAAATCACCTCCGACAGTGCTGGAGCCACGGCTTTCCGTATCGTGGGAGCAAATGCTGTTGCTGTCAAGATAAATAAACCCATGCTACAGCTGAATAACGTACCTACTAAGCAAATGATGGTTAACAATAAAACAAACATTACAGTATAACATACCATACCTGCAAAGCAAATACAATAAAACATAGTAAAAATAAGAGAGAGAGAACAATAGATATAGAACAATAGAGAGCGAACATAAGAGAGAAGAAAAATACAATCACGACTTTTTTTGGATTGTTTTTATTTTTATTTTTTCACTTTTATAAAAACTAAAAAACAACTGTAAACCGAACGTTGCAGATTAGGGTCTCTCAAAATGTGATGGCCATCACATCTTTTGAGAGCCTGTGTACGTGTTCCTAGGACTGTGTGGTGCTGTACCCTACGCTAATACTCAACTAGTGTGTGGTAGCGTTTGAAACAGTCACCAATGCAGAGACCAGGTTGGTCAGGACAGGAGGGGCAATAAAAGTGGGTGTCACGCCTAAATCTGTGTTTTCTGCAGATATGACATCTTCTTTGGGTAGGGGTACCAGGGAGGACTTAAGGAAAATGCCTCTCATGCAGGCGGCTCACTGCATTTGCACTGGGAAGGTGGGCCAAAGCACCATCTGGAAACAGAAGGGCAGTGACGATCTCTTCCTGGAATTTAAGGAAGGACCCCATCCATCCTGAAGCTTTGTATAGCACAAAAGCGTTCACCAGAGCCAAATTAAATCAATATACAGACACTTTTTTTGTACCAGCGTCTGGCTTTACGGGCAATTGGGTACGGTGCCAACAACTGGGCATTGAGGTCCACCCCTCCCATATTAGGGTTGTATTCATAGACACAGACACAGAGGGGTTTCTCCACAACACTAGTCGCTGTAGAAATTTGGACCGTCGTGTCTGCGTGAAGTGAGGACAGAACGAAAACATTCCAGGAATCCCTCCACTTCACTGCTAACAAATTATTACACTTCAAGCAAGCTCTCTCTCCCCGTCTGTCTGGATTCTACAAGCCGTTGGGGGAAGCACCAGGGGTTAGATCGCACGTTGCCAAATGCGCCAATTCCATAATCAAAAAGGTGACTAAAAAGTGGCACGCTCGTGTAATAATTGTCCACGTACAAGTGGTATCCCTTTCCGAATAAGGGTGACACCAAGTCCCACACAATCTTACCAGTGCTCCCTATGTAGTCTGGGCAGTGCTCCGGCTCTATGTAAATATTTTTTCCCCTTGTAAACCATAAAACTATATGTATAGCCTGTCACAGAGCTTATACATCTTGACCCCATATTTGGCATGCTTGCTGGGAAGATACTGTTTGATAGACAAGCGGCCAGAAAACTTAATCAGGGACTCATCAACGCAGAAAACTTGATCGGGAGTTAACAAGGCTGCAAACTGTTGTTTGAAGTGGTTTACGAGGGGCCGAATTTTGTAGAGCCTATCAAAGGGTCACCCCAAGGACGACAGTTCATTGTCGCTGAAGTGCTTGAACCGCAAGATCTGCTGGTATCGTGTCCTGGTCATGGAGGCAGAGAACACGGGCATATGGTGAATTGGGTCAGTGGACCAATATGACCACAACTCACTCTTTTTAGTTATCCCCATGAGGAGGGATAAGCCCAGGAAGTTCTTAAATTCAGAAACTGTAATTGGTTTCCAATCTCTGGCAAAGGTCAGCTGGGGATTAGTGGTGATGAATTGACCAGCATACAAATTCCTTTGGTCCACAATAGATCTATAGAGATCCTCGGTGAAAAACAGCGAATAAAAATCAAGTGATGTAAAATCAACCCCTTTCCACCTGAATTCCGGGTTGGCCAGTGAATGGGGGAAGTACAGGTGCTGCAGAAGTGGTGGGTTCCCAATTAGGATTGGCGAATGCAGCAGGAAGGGCCCTATGGGCTCAACGGGCCTGTGTTTTTGTCTTCTTGGTGGCAGCGGGACACTACTCGTGCTAGCCACCTCTTGAGCTTGAACTGCACATATGGGACTCTCCACGTCACCAAGTGTTACTGCAGTGCTGGATGTACGACCATGATATACTAGGCCGCTGTTGCTTGCCAGTTCACCAGAAGGATGAGCAGTGCTAATACTGGCTCTGCTCCATATGAGAGCCCTGTGGTTCTTGCACCTCAACAACCGTAGAAGAACGGGGTCTGGTATGCCTGACCTTAGCAGGGACCACAACTCAGTCATCAGAGCTATCTGTCAGGGTGCCACTGCTGTCTACAGGTTCGTATTCTAATGCCGCGTACACACGGTCGGACTTTTCGTCTACAAAAGTCCAACGGACGCTGACGGACTAAAGCTGGCTGGTAATCCGATCGTGTGTGGGCTTCTCCGGACTTTCAACGGACTTTTTTAGCCTCAAATCCGACGGACTTTAGATTTGAAACATGCTTCAAATCTTTACGTCGTAAGTACGACGGACCCCGAAATCCGCTCGTCTGTGTGCTAGTCCGACGGACAAAAACCCATGCTAGGGCAGCTATTGGCTACTGGCTATGAACTTCCTTATTTTAGTCCGGTGTACGTCATCACGTACGAATCCGTCGGACTTTTGTGTGGTCGTGTGTAGGCAAGTCCGTTCGTAAGAAAGTCTGCCGCAAGTCCGCCGAAGGTACGTCGGAAGTCTGTTGGACAGGCTGTCGGACTTTTGTAGACGAAAAGTCCGACCGTGTGTACGCGGCATAAGCCTGAATCTGACAGATGAGTGACTTCCTCTTCACTATCTGTCATGCTCAGAAACGTGTAGGCCTCTTCACTAGTGTACCTTCAATTTGACATTTTGGTCTCTAAATTTACTGGTACACTAGTGAGACTCACAAGAAAAAAAAAGCACCTCACTGTCAGCGACTGCTTCAAATGCTGCCAAAAAAAAACTATTAGTGTTCGCAGGGATCAGGCCTGACTCTGCGAACGCTGCAGTTATTTGTTTTTGTAAGTGACAAGTGACAGTGATCAATACTGCACTTGGGTTGGCTGGGCGGAGGGGCTAAACGCAGGTGCTAGCAGGTATCTGGGCTGATCCCGCTGACGCTCCGTTTTTGGGAACCCTAAACTAGTATATATCAGACACTATACTACTAAGGGAGGTGTATGATGCGTGCTTGGGTGTTAGTGCTACTGGCACTAATCTGACGCTGCCTGGGCCGACGCAGACCCTATCTGACACTAAAACCTAACTTTGATCACCCTTCGGGTGATCAGGGGGTTAAACCTTTATTTAGGTAAAATACGGCAAGTGCCCTGACACTATAAAAAATAAACTAGCTAACTTGCGTCACCCGTGACACTTGTACAGTGATCACTGGTGACGGGGTGATCATGGCATTAAACATTTAAGGGGGGTCCCTAGACCTATCTGGGTCTAAGACTAATTACCCTAATGCTGATTTTTGTCACTAATGACACCAGTACAGCGATAAAAAAAAAAATCGGAATGCTGCACTGGGTCACACAGTGACAGGGAGTGAAGAGGATAACTGGGGGGTGATCAGGGGGTGGCAAGTGTACCTACGTGGACTGGTGTCAGTGTAGCGTTGGTGCACCTACTGTTAGATGTTCTCTCTCCTCGGTCTGGAATGGAAAAGACCGACACGAGGAGAGATGACATCATTTCCCCTGTCAGTGTTAACAGTTACACAGCCAGGGGAAGGATCTCATTTGCCAGGACCGATCACCAGGTCCAGGCCAGATTTCATTGGCCTAGGCCTGGAGATTGATCGGTTCTGGATCAAATCCGATCGTCGCGGCCGACACGTGCCCCATAGCTACGACGCTTCGCGCAGCCGGGCCAACCTGCCGCAGTATAACTGCGGCAGCTGGTCCGGAACCGGTTAAGTTCCAGCATCCTCCGAACTTTCTCTGACGCTGCTTTCCAATGTGCCTTGGGAATGCAGTAGGGTTTTACTCTGACTTTTACAACAGGTTCTATGACAATGCCATGCTCATTTACCTTGGTAAGACCTGGTAATCCTGAAAACATTTACCTGTTCTGCTGTAAAAACCTTCTACAGTGGGGAAGGAAAGTATTCAGACCCCCTTAAATTTTTCACTCTTTGTTATATTGCAGCTATTTGCTAAAATCATTTATGTTCATTTTTTTCCCTCATTACTATACACACAGCACCCCATATTAACAGAAAAACACAGAATTGTTGACATTTTTGCAGATTTATTAAAAAAGAAAAACTGAAATATCACATGGTCCTAAGTATTCAGATCCTTTGCTCAGTATTTAGTAGAAGCACCCTTTTGATCTAATACAGCCATAGGTCTTTTTGGGAAAGATGCAACAAGTTTTTCATACCTGGATTTGGGGATCCTCTGCCATTCCTCCTTGCAGATCCTCTCCAGTTCTGTCAGGTTGGATGGTAAAAGTTGGTGGACAGCCATTTTTAGGTCTCTCCAGAGATGCTCAATTGGGTTTAAGTCAGGGCTCTGGCTGGGCCATTCAAGAACAGTCACGGAGTTGTTGTGAAGCCACTCCTTCGTTATTTTAGCTGTGTACTTAGGGTCATTGTCTTGTTGGAAGGTAAACCTTCGGCCCAGTCTGAGGTCCTAAACACTCCGGAGAAGGTTTTCGTCCAGGATATCCCTGTACTTGGCAGCATTCATCTTTCCCTCGATTGCAACCAGTTGTCCTGTCCCTGCAGCTGAAAAACACCCCCCACAGCATGATGCTGCCACCACCATGCTTCACTGTTGGGACTGTATTAGACAGGTAATGAGCAGTGCCTGGTTTTCTCCACACATACCGCTTAGAATTGAGGCCAAAAAGTTCTATCTTGGTCCCATCAAAC
Source organism: Aquarana catesbeiana (assembly GCF_042186555.1). NCBI lineage: Eukaryota > Metazoa > Chordata > Amphibia > Anura > Ranidae > Aquarana > Aquarana catesbeiana. Next base: position 597,793,917 of record NC_133325.1, on the reverse strand, counting down.
AAAAGAATCTTATTTCTCACCATCTTGGAGTCCTTCAGGTGTTTTTTTTTAGCAAACTCCATGTGGGCTTTCATGTGTCTTGCACTGAAGAGAGGCTTCCGTCGGGCCACTCTGCCATAAAGCCCCGACGGAGGAGGGCTGCAGTGATGGTTGACTTTCTACAACTTTCTCCCATCTCCTGACTGCATCTCTGGAGCTCAGCCACAGTGATTTTTGGGTTCGTCTTTATCTCTCTCACCAAGGCTCTTCTCCCCCGATAGCTCAGTTTGGCCGAACAGCCAGCTCTAGGAAGGGTTCTGGTCGTTCCAAACATCTTCCATTTAAGGATTACGGAGGCCACTGTGCTCATAGGAACCTTAAGTGCAGCAGAAATGTTTTTGTAACCTTGGCCAGATCTGTGCCTTGCCACAATTCTGTCTCTGAGCTCTTCAGGCAGTTCCCTTGACCTCATGATTCTCTCTTGCTCTGACATGCATTGTGAGCTGTAAGGTCTTATACAGACAGGTGTGTGGCTTTCCTAATCAAGTCCAATCAGTATAATCAAACACAGCTGGACTCAAATGAAGGTGTAGAACCATGTCAAGGATGATCAGAAGAAATGGACAGCACCTGAATTAAATATGAGTGTCACAGCAAAGGGTCTGAATACTTAGGACTATGTGATAGTTCAGTTTTTTTTCTTTTTTTAATAAATCTGCAAAAATGTCAACAATTCTGTGTTTTTCTGTCAATATGGGGTGCTGTGTGTACATTGAGGAAAAAAAAATATTTTAAATGATTTTAGCTAATGGCTGCAATATAACAAAGAGTGAAAAATTTAAGGGGGTCTGAATACTTTCCGTCCCCACTGTATGCACACCCCTTAGTTCTAAGAGGACTTAGAACTAACCACAGCCAGGGCAACTACCTAAACGTGGTATATTTGGTAGGGCTTCTGCTTCCCAGGATGGTGTACTTTAAAATTTACCCCTCCAATCTTATCTACCACTTTAAATGGCCCCTGCCACCTTGCTAGGAACTTACTTTCTACTGTGGGTATGACAAAAACCACCCAATCCCTACCCGAGCTTGGTGACCTGGTTGTATAACCTCTGTGCTTTGTGTGCTCTTTGCATAAAGTCTGAAGCTTCTTTTGGGCGATTGTTGTGTGTAGAGCAGCTGCCCTATGTGTGATGAGTGAAAATTCTCCAAAACGCCCCCCCCCCGCAATAAAAAATAAAACCCATGTGGGAATGCAAGTTCCCACTATGCAGAGTTGTGAACAAGGCTTGACAGCTGAGTGTTTCTGTCTACTCCCTCCTATGTACTTGTATAAAGATGGCCATATACACTATGCAATCTGATTGTGTATTTAGTGAGAAGAGTGATCACTGATTAATTTCATTTAAAAAAAAATGTGCACCTGGGAATGAGAGGGTGGATTATGCAGGGTGTGTGCTAATGAGGTCAGCTGGCCAACTCCTTCCTGTGTCATTACCTAACGTCTGATCAGGAATAAGACATTACTAATGGAAATGTGAATTTAGACAAGAAAAGTAAGTGACTAGATAATGGGAAGCTTTGATATTTTTGCAAAAAAAAAAAAAGTACATGAATGCTATATTGGTGCATTTGCGAGCTGGAATTTAGATGAAAAAAAACAGTGTACAAAGGTGAACTTATCCTTTAAACAGGGAAAACCTGGTGGATGCCTGTGGTATTTGCCTAATGGAAAATATCAGTGCCGGAAGCAGGCAGTCCTGATCTTTACTATTTCTTTGCACAACCTTTCTACGCAGTGACTTTAGGGTTTTAATAAACCACTCAATAAGCCTGTCTGTCTGTGGGTGATAGACAGAGGTATGCAATTGTTTGATCTGAAATAATTTACACAGATCTGTCATCACCCTAGGCATGAATAGAGTGCCCTGGTCTGTTTAAATCTCTTTCAGGAACCTGGTCCTAGAGAACATTTTAAACAATTCCCTGGCAATTGTTTTTGTGGAGGGCTTCATCAGGGTGACTGCTTCTGGATACCTGGTGACACAATTGAGTACCGCAAGGATGTGTTGGTGACCCCTAGCTGATTTCATTAAAGGGCACAGGCACCAAAGGCTTCCTGAAATGTGATACAGATGCATTTAACTGGTAAGTGGGACATGAACTGCAATATCGTTTCACCTCCGCTGTCACTCTCACCTAGTAGAACCTGTCAGTTTTTTTGGCCCTCAGGTGACCTCATTGTGATACAGGTCGAGCACCATATGCTGCTTGGAAGGCTGGGGACCAGTAACTAGTCTTTCATCTCACCCTGAACTTCAGTTCCTCATTATAACTTCTCACCACTGTACTGCAGAGTGGGGAAACCTTCTGCCAGCCTCGGGCACTTGTGATTCCCCAACTATGGTGACCTGTTCCAGACATGTTTTAATGTGGGGTCCCACGTTTGGGTGGCACCAAATGCCTCTTGTGATACTTCCAGCTCAGGATTAGAGGAACCTTCCCCCTCCGTCCTCTTCAGACATAACCTGTAGAAGGGAGGTTTCCTCTGTTTCCCCCAACCATGACCTGCATGAAGGGAGATTCCTTAGCCTGTAGATAGTCTGCCACAGGTATACCTTCATCAGATCTTTCTAAAGTCACATTGTTCAAACCTTTTAAAGAGAGCAGGTCGGTCACTCTGTTCAGGTAGTCTTTGGTTAACTGTGCCACATGCTGTGGAGATGGTTACTGGCATCAGTATCCTTGGTGTCCCTGTGTATGCATACCCTCCTCAGGGTTTTTTGCCACAGGACCCACTCCACTAGTATATACCAGAATCACCAAACTGGTATACCAGAGTCTAGGAGTTTTTGGACATGGATTTGATTCACCCAGAGGTCATGCTCAAACTGCCCCATCTTCAGATCCAGGTGGGCAACACAGACCCTCTGGATGTAGCTAGACATACTTCGCATGGCTCCACACTCCATTATTCTTTCTGCAGGGGACATTGAGCCTGGATATGGAACCTGGGAGTGACACCACCAGGATAGCACGTTCTCGTTCCTGCATGCTGGAGCAGATCTCTGAGGACGGTAGTGGTTACTCCCTGAATCTCCTGTCAGGATCTGAACTTGCAACCTCTGACCTATTATCTTCCTGCTGTGCCACTGGGAATGCAGGACAGCTCCCTGCCTAATTCCTTGGACAACCTTACTTTGCTAACACCCGTTACTGACCTTTTGGCTTATTCATTGAATACGCTTCTGCGTGTTCCTTGTCTGCTTCATCCATTACCTAACCCCTGCTTCCTCTTTTCTTGCTGGGGCAATCCATAGGGCCATGACCTGCCATTAGCGTGCAATGAAACCCATCTCCACCATCAGGAGCTCAGGTGAAGACCGGCTAGTGCTTAGACTCCGCACCTCGGTCAGGGTGGGGATTAAGAGCATCATGCTGATGATTTTGGTGGACTTTTTTAAACGTCATCATTTTATCCTTATGTGATAGCATGGGCAGGTGATAGGCACTATTGGACCCCCAATGTCTCTCCTCTCCTCCAATGCATCTATTCAAACACAGATTGTGTTTAAACAGCTGCATCCTTGGCTATAGCTTTGACCCCAAAAGTCACATAATACACATCGCCGCTGGGGCGATTAGTCACACGAGGGAACAGTGAGTAGATATTCCCAGAGTTCCTCCCGCTCTCACTGGCAAAGTCCTTTTCTATGGTCCTGTGCTCCCCAACGGGAGAGTCTGGGAACCACTGTGGGTGCTGCCGGTGGAAAGGAGCGCACTTTGACAGCCCATAAAAGTGACTAGGCGGCTCTAGAGCCACCCGATTACTTTTATCAGAAAACAAGTAGCAGCAGCTGTGAGCTTGATTTAACCACTTGTCTCCCATGTTCTTTAGAAATGCACCGTGATAGACAAGTGGTTAGAAAAAAAATAAAAGAATATGAGGAAGTTACAGCACAGAGGGCATCATTTAATATTCCTAATAAAAATAATCCAGCAACTTCTGGCATATTAAAGGCACCATCCAAAGCTTATGTATTTATTAAAACCATCCCAGGTCTCTGGTTGAATACACAAGGTGTACAGTAAATATAATTGCAGAGAAAAAGGCTTACAATACATTACTGTAAGCAAGAACAATTCTAAGAGATTCCCGCACTATGCTGAGCTCCCCATCAGTCCCCTGTCCTGTGCCACAAGTGGACTAGTACTGGTCAGTGGTGTATATAGAGATCAGTGTCATATTGGCGATAGCACTCAGTGTACAGAGATCAGTTTTATATAGGGAATAACACTCGGTGTACAGAGATCGGTGTTATACAGTATATAGGTAATAAGATATAGAGAACAGGGTTACATAGTGCTAGTCCCTATATATAATACTGATCTCTGTGTCACTCAGTGTACTGTGTGTGTGTGTGTGTGTATGTATGTATGTGTATACACACACACACACACACACACACACACACACACACACACACACACACACACACACACACACACACACACACACACACACACACACACACACACACACACACACACACACACACACACACACACACACACACACACACACACACACACACACACACACACACACACACACACACACTCTGGCACTTCGTGTATAGAGATCCGTGTCATTACCTATATTTAAGCATTGATATTGAAAATTTGGCATTTATAGTGAATATTTAAGGATAGTGATCATATGAAGCCATATATTATTACATAGTTGTTTGGCTCCTTTTTAAATCATAAAGATAACAGAAATTACCCAAATGGCCCTAAACAAAAGTTTACATACCCTGGAATGTTTGGTATTGGTACAGACAAAGAAGGTGAAACACAGGTAAAAATGGCAACTAAAGGTTCCCACATCTCTGGCTTTTTAAATTGCAATTAGTGTCTGTGTATATATAGTCAATGAGTTTGTTAGCTCTCTACTGAGTCATGGGGAGAAGAAAAGGAAAAAGATATCCAAAACCCTTGAATATGCCAATCAGTATTGTTCAATCACTTATTGAGAAGTGGAAAATTTGGGGATCTCTTGATACCAAGCCAAGGTTAAGTAGGCCAAGAAACATTGCAGCTACAACTGCCAGAAGAATTATTCAGGTTCTAAAGTAAAACCCAAAGGTAACTTCAGGAGAAATACAGGCTGCTCTGGAAAAAGACAGTGTGGGTATTTCAAGGAGCACAATATGACGATACCTGAACAAAAATGAGCTGCGTGGTCCAGTTGCCAAAAAGAAGACTTTACTTCACCAATGTCACAAAAAAGCCTGGTTACAATATGCCTGACAACACCTTGACATGCCTCACAGCTTCTGGAACACTGTAATCTGAAGTGATGAGACCAAAATAGAGCTTTATGGTCACAACCATAAGCACTATTTTGGAGAGGGGTCAATGAGGCCTATAGCCACAAGAATGCCATCCCCACTGTGAAACAAAGTGGTGGCTTCCTGATGTTTTGAGGGTGTGAGAGTTCTAAAGAGAGTTAACTAGAGTTCAGTCATCTGTTCAAATAAAGATACCCCATGTGTAAGGCAGTGACCCTGTTCAAGGTGCCTAGTGTAGCCTAGAAGAACCCACCTCGGGGTAGGCCTCCTATGTGACCCATACTTGGCACCAAATGAGGAGGAAAATATGGAGAAAGTGTCATCTGCCTACCCTACAAGACACCCATGACCCACTGCAAACAGCTGTCATTACTGTGTTTTTCTAATGATATAGTTTACATACAAGTCTTCTTAATTTTCCTTTTCCTTTGGCAACCCACATATCAATTTGTGTATGCCTAGATATAAAAGGGTAAGTACTCTAGGAATAACTGGAAACTAAATACATCATAACTACAGTAAATAAAATAAAACATTAATAATGTATTACTATTATACAGAATACAATGACATAATTTCATACACTTTCAAGGAAGAGGAATATTAATATTAATTAATATCAATCAAGTGCAGAAAATTACAAATAAGCACCTAAAATCAATAAAAGGAGGCAATAGCTGCAAAGATTTACCAGGGGTTTGGAAACCACATGTGTCAGAAAACGAAAGGAAGACATTACAGTTACGTTACAATTCGAGACAACAGGGTTAGGAGGACCCTGCCTGTGAGAGCCTACAATCTAAAAGATAAGGGCAAGTGATGCAATAGGTAGCAAGTGTGAGGACATGAGTTGCTGGAGAAAGTAAAATTTCAGTTGTTGGTGGAGGCGGGATAGGCTTCCCTAAAGAGATGTATTTTCACAAAAATGCAGAGCAACATATGGGGAAAGAAGGGGGCTTATTTATATAAAAGGGTGCCACATCCTTTTTGGAAATTATAAACACACTCCGCAGACTTAAGGCATCCACAAAGTATTTTATTTTAAAAATGTATCATTTTATTCTTATGCACATACAGTATCTCACAAAAGTGAGTACACCCCTCACATTTTTATAAATATTTTATATCTTTTCATGTGACAACACTGAAGAAATTACACTTTGCTACAATGTAACGTAGTGAGTGTACACCTTGTATAACACTGTAAATTTGCTGTCCCCTTAAAATAACTCGACACACAGCCATTAATGTCTAAACCACTGGCAACAAAAGTGAGTACGGCCCAAAGTGTCAATATTTTGTGTGGCCGCCATTATTTTCCAGCACTGCCTTAACCCTCTTGGGCATGGAGTTCACCACAGGTTGCCACTGGAGTCCTATTCCACTCCTCCATGATGACATCACGGAGCTTGCGCTCCTCCACCTTCCGTTTCTGAATGCCCCACAGATGCTCAATGGGGTTTAGGTCTGGAGACATGCTTGGCCATTCCATCACCTTTACCCTCAGCTTCTTTATCAAGGCAGTGGTCGTCTTGTAATTGTGTTTGGGGTCATTATCATGTTGGAATAATGCCCTGTGGCCCAATCTCCGAAGGGAGGGGGATCATGCTCTGCTTCAGTATGTCACAGTACATGTTGGCATTCATGGTTACCTCAATGAACTGTAGCTCCTCAGTGCCGGCAGCACTCAGGCAGCCCCAGACCATGACACACCCACCACCATGCTTGACTGTAGGCAAGACACACTTGTCTTTGTACTCCTCACCTGGTTGCCGCGACACACGCTTGACACCATCTGACCCAAATACATTTATCTTGGTCTCATCAGACCACAGGACATGGTTCCAGTAATCCATGTCCTTAGTCTGCTTGTCTTCAGCAAACTGTTTGCAGGCTTTCTTGTGCATCACCTTTAGAAGAGGCTTCCTTCTGGGTCCACCATGGTGAGGCCTATTCTGAGTGTAACCTGTCCTGTTAAACCGCTGTATGGTCTTGGTCACCGTGCTGCAGCTCAGTTTCAGGGTTTTGGAAATCCTCTTAGAGCCTAGGCCATCTTTATGTAGAGCAACAATTCTTTTTTTCAGATCCTCAGAGAGTTCTTTGCCATGAGGTGCCATGTTGAACTTCCAGTGACCAGTATGAGAGAGTGAGAGCGATAACACCAAATTTAACACATCTGCTCCCCATTCACACCTGAGACCTTGTAGCACTAAGTCACATGACACCAGGGAGGGAAAATGGGTAATTGGGCCCAATTTTGACATTTTCATTTAGGGGGTGTACTCACTTTTGTTGCCAGCAGTTGAGACATTTCTGGCTGTGTGTTGAGTTATTTTGAGGGGACAGCAGATTTACACAGTTATACAAGCTGTACACTCACTACTTTACATTGTAGCAAAGTGTCATTTCTTCAGTGTTGTCACATGAAAAGATATAATAAAATATTTACAAAAATGTGAGGGGTGTGCTTACTTTTGTGAGATACTGTAAGTAAAACACTAAGTGAAAATATGGCACGTCCCTGTACAAAATAAATTTACCTCACAAAATGTACAATATAATAATAGTATATCAATCGAGGAAATGGGACATATCCTGCATACAACCCCCCCCCACACACTATGCAAACTCAACTGCCCATCTATGTGTGGGTATGCAGAGGGTCCCCCAGTCCGATTACATACATGAAATCTAGTGTACGTGCTGGAATGTTGGAAGCCACTGCCATCAATTGTCTGCTGGGTGAGCTCCGAGACCATCCAAATAAATCAAAGAAGGAATCAGAAGAGGCACTGATGCCGTATGCATGGGTAGCAACTAGCACCCTATTTTTATACATAGTGTAAAGGATAGCACATAGAGAATAAAAAGTGACGAAAAGCGTAGGGCGGAGTTACCAGCGTCTTTGCATCACTTCCGGTTTCGAGCTGTGGATTTAGATTCCTTTTGGTTGCTTTTTTTTATAATTTGATTATTCACACATAATTATTCATTTGAAGTTTACTTTGATGTGATGCACTTTATTGGACTTTATTGCACTAATGTTTAGTTTTATATTACTTGGATGTGATACACTTTATAGGATATTGAACACATATTTATGTGTCTCTCTTTACGAGGAGTACGTGAGAGATCCTTGGCTATTTATATAATTTTTGCTTATTTAGCACTTTAGTGATGTGTTTTACTAATTAGCGTTACTTCATATTTAAACTTACTTAGGAGTGTTTGCAACGCTGCTTTTTTGCCTCATCAAGCACTTTTTATCACACACTTTATAATTAACACTTCTGTATCTGTTATCAATACACTTGGTTTTTGGTAGCGCATTAGTACTTTTTTCATATAAATACATTTATCAATACACTTGTTTTGTTTGCTACACAGTGGCAGATACTGTGAAGGTGCAATACCTCCATGTGGGGTGAATGGTTCCGGTGAGTGTATTTCTTATGGGGGCACCTCTAAGAAGCACAGAAGAGCAGCTGTCACTTTTTTATTTATTTTTCTATTTTTTATTTTCATTATGATATATGGACTTTTAGTGCTCCAGCACTTTCTTTAATCCATTAGCGGGTATCACAAGAAGGATATCAGTGTTTTACGTTTCACACGCAGGCTCTGTCGTTTACGTATGTTTGATATTTTGCTTTTTAGCCCAGACTGTTGCATTAGTACCTAGATCATTTGTATATTAGGATTGCACAATCTATTGGTCTGTTTTTTTGTTTATTTGAATCACTTTGAGGTTATTTGCACAGAAGCATATCAGATTGTTGCATTAGGACACAGGGATATACCCAACAGGTTTATTCCTATTTTTCACGTTTGGTCCCATTAGGGATACTTCTCATGTTAGGGGTGTGGGACACTCCACCCTAGAACAGCGCCATTTCTACCCTCCTATTTTTACTCATTCTATATTTCCGCTCACGTGGACATATTGGTAGAGGGAGCTGCTCTTCGTTACCTTTCATTTCCATAAGTGTGGGATTTAAAATATCTTTTTACAGTGATTGTCTGAGCTATCACTGCACTGGCATACCCAGCATCCCTCCAGACGAGCCAGGGTCTGTCACTGCATCTATCTGGAGAAATATCAGCAGAGAAGAACAGTTAGAGAGTGGATGATTCTTCTACAGCATTTCAGATGGATCAAGCAGCTAGGTATTGTGCACCAGTGCCCCCCTCCCCCACTGACTGACAGTACCCCCAATCTGCCCCCACTGAGCACCAGTGTCTCCCTCCCCCACTGACTGGCAGTGCCCCAATCTGCCCCTACTACGCACCAGGACCCCCCATCTCCCTTCACTGAGCACCATGACCCTCCCATATCCCCTACTAAGCACCAGAACCCTCATCTCCCCCTACTAAACACCAGGACCCCCATTACCCCCCCACTAAACACCAGGGCCCCCATCTCCCCCAACTGAGCACCAGTATCCTCTTGTCTCCCCACGAATACCAGTGCCCCCTGGTTTCCCCACTGAACACCAGTGCCCCCCGTTTCTCCCCACTGGGCACCGGTGCCCCCCCTTCTACCCCCACTGATCGCAAGTGTTTTTGTCCCCCCATTGAGCACCAGTGCCCCCCTTGTCCCCCCCCCCACTAAGCACCAGTGACCCCTTTGGTACTGATCACTCACTGTGTGCATTTACAACTGAAGCATATTAAACTGTGTTTACAATGCTTCCATTTGTAAATGTACAGGAAGCCGCTCAGCACAGAGCTGCTTATTCATTCACTGTCTAGTACAGCTGAGGATGCAGAGAAAGGGACTCTGAGGATGCACAGAAATTGGTAATCTGTCCTCAGTCCCTTTCTCAGGCTTAAAGGTGCGGTGCTGAACTAAATCTTGTAAAAGAATGTCTAGCTTTACCGCTGCATACCAACATCCTTACCTAGAAGTGTAGAATTGTGGTGAGATAATGGCCATGCAAAATATCAAGGCATTAAACCAGCCAGCCAGTGTCATAGAAGTGCATGACAAAAAGGAAAGACACCAAAAAACTCTTTTTAAATGAGTCGGCAAAACCTAAAAGGTATACATACACAGTCTCAACCTGGTAGACACTGAAAGCCAGGTAATAATCATAACTCACAAAGAAAAACTGACCTGAAAGGGACATAAATGAACTAATACAAATCTATGGTCTATGGTATGGTGTGAGCCTGCAGCCCCCAGGGCAGATGGTGAACAGATATCTTCATTGGTGATAATAGTGGGGTTGCCTCAAAGATGAACAATGATGTTCCCCTTTTCCTTAGTCTTTTTAAAAAACGAGAGAGGATTGGCTTCCATTATGGTGGTGCTGGTGTTGCCCTGACGTCACCATGATGCAGGTCTTTACAGCGCAAGTGCAAGGCCATAAGGTTGTGTATGCACGATACATAGCGGCATCCAAGGAGGGGCAGTGAGGCGGAGACAACATCACAATCGACACCTGTCTAAATACCTCAGTGCAAATATGCTAGCCACTAATCTAACAACTCCTGGAAATACTGCTTAAAGCTGCACAGAATTTACCCCAGGTAGTTCTCTTACACTTCAAGCTGGAGAGCAATGCTAACCTAATACAGGAAGTGTTCATTGTTGTGTTTCCAAATTAGACAATTCATCCACCAATGTGGAATGGGAGAAATTTAACAAACTGCTTGATCGCTCTGTCCAAATCAATAAAAATTTACCTGATTAGCACATTTGAAAATTATTATTTACTTCACACCAAAGGTAAGATCTTAAACATACAATAGCCAGCACATTTTGACTGATGCACACAATATTTAAATAACAATTATTAGCCGTTATATATAAAATTCCAAGTGATTTTAGCATTGTTTTCCCTGGAGGTAATCTCATACCAAAATGAGCTAGTGTTAACAGAACAGAAACAAACTGATGAATCAAACCTTGTTTTTTTTTTTTTGTTTAAATACAAGGAATGCAATAAGAAATGCAAGAGCACAGTCGGGCAGCTAAAATAGAACATGAGAGACAAGTATCGGAAGAGAACACAAAAAAAAAAAAAATCCCCCAAATTTGTTCAACTATATTAATAGTAAAAAAGTGAGGTCAGAGCTTATTGGCCCTATAATAGATGGTCATGAGAAGTTGGTTACAAATAACAAAGAGAAGGCAACTGTATTAATGGCATTCTTCACCTCAGATTTTACAGAGGAAAAGGAGGGATATCATAATCAAGACCTTATGGTTAGTAACAGAATACAGAATGTACGCTTGTGGCCAACAGAAACCAGTGTCCAAAAAAGGCTTGAAAAACTTACACCTGAGAGTCCTCAAAGAACTTAGCCAGGTTATATCCAGACCAATATTCCTAATTTTTAAGAACAGTTTACTGACTGGAATAGCACCAGTTGTTTAGCAAAAAGCCAACGTGGTATCAAGGGCCAAGATATCTACCTGGCAACTACAGACGAGTCAGCCCAACATCAAAAGTTTGTAAACTATTGCAGAGGATAAGGGAGTATTATAATAATAATAATATCCAAGAATTTGCTTGAAAACAGTATCATTAGTAGGAATCGGCATGGATTAATGAAAGATCGTTCTTGCCAGACCAACTTGTTAACATTCTATGAGGAAGTGAGCCGTCATCTAGGTAAAGAAAGGCCTCTGGACGTGGTGTATCTGGATTTTGCAAAATCATTCAATACATTTCCTCATAAACCTCTCATTTACAAATTGAGGTCTGTTGGCTTTGAAGGTGTGTATGTGCCTGGATTGAAAACTGGTTACAGGGGCACATCCAAAGGATGTACTCAGAGTGGTCTGGAGTTGTGTTATGATTTGTCATATTCCAATTAAAACGTAAATGTATTTTATTGGGATATTATATGATAGACCAACACAAAGTGACACATGATTGTGAAGTGGAAGGAAAATGATAAATGTTTTTCAACATTTTTTTTTACAAATAAATATCTGAAAAGTGTGGTGTGCATTGACTCAGCCCCCCTGAGTCAATACTTTGTAGAATCAGTTTTCGCTGCAATTACAGCTGCACGTCTTTTTGGATATGTCTCTACCAGCTTTGCACATCTAGAGATTGACATTTTTGCCCATTCTTCTTTGCAAAATAGCTCAAGCTCTGTCAGATTGGATGGAGAGCATCTGTGAACAGCAATTTTCAAGTGTTACCACAGATTCTCAATTGGTATTAGGTCTGGCCTTTGACTGGGCCATTCTAACACATGAATATGCTTTGATATAAACCATTTCATTGTAACTCTGGCTGTATGTTTAGGGTCGTTGTCCTGCTACAAGGTGAACCTCCGCCCCAGTCTTAAGCCTTTTGCAGACTCTAACAGGTTTTCTTCTAAGATTGCCCTGTATTTGGCTTATCCATATTCCCATCAAGTCTGACCAGCGTCCCTGCTGAAGAAAAGCATCCCCACAACATGATGCTGCCACCACCATGTGTCACAGTGGGGATGGTGTGTTCAGGGTGATGTGCAGTGTTAGTTTTTCGCCACACACGCATTTTTTTTTTAGGCCAAAAAATTTAATTTTGGTCTCATCTGACCAGAGCACCTTCTTCCACATTTTTTTTTACAAATAAATATCTGAAAAGTGTGGTGTGCATTTGTATTCAGCCCCCCTGAGTCAATACTTTGTAGAATCACCTTTCACTGCAATTACAGCTGCACGTCTTTTTGGGTATGTCTCTACCAGCTTTGCACATCTAGAGAGTGACATTTTTGCCCATTTTTCTTTACAAAATAGCTCAAGCTCTGTCAGATTGGATGGAGAGCGTCTGTAAACGTCAATTTCCAAGTCTTGCCACAGATTCTTAATTGGATTTAGGTCTGGACTTTGACTGGGCCATTCTAACACATGAATATGCTTTGATCTAAACCATTCCATTATAACTCTGGCTGTATGTTTAGGGTCATTATCCTGCTGCAAGGTGAACCTCTGCCCCAGTCTTAAGTCTTTTGCAGACTCTAACAGGTTTTCTTCTAAGATTGCCCTGTATTTGGCTCATCCATCTTCCCATCAACTCTGACCAGCGTCCCTGCTGAAGAAAAGCATCCCCACAACATGATGCTGCCACCACCATGATGGTGTGTTCAGGGTGATGAGCAGTGTTAGTTTTCCGCCACACACAGCGTTTTGCTTTTAGGCCAAAAAGTTTAATTTTGGTCTCACCTGACCAGAGCACTTTTTTCCACATGTTTGCTGTGTCTCCCACATGGCTTCTTGCAAACTGCAAATGGGACTTCATATGGCTTTCTTCTTGCCACTCTTCCATAAAGGCCAGATTTGTGGATTGCACGACTAATAGTTGTCCTGTGCACAGATTCTCTCACCTGAGCTGTGGATCACTGCAGCTCCTACAGAGTTACCATGGGCCTCTTGGCTAATTGTCTGATTAATGCTCTCCTTGCCCGGCCTGTCAGTTTTGCTGGACAGCCATGTCTTGGTAGGTTTGCAGTTGTGCCATACTCTTTCCATTTTCGGATGATGGATTGCTCTGTGAGATGTTCAAAGCTTAGGAATTTTTTTATAACCTAACCCTGCTTCCACAACTTTATCCCTGACCTGTCTGGTGTGTTCCTAGGCTTTCATGATGCGGTTTGTTCACTAAGGTTCTCTAACAAACCTCTGAGGGCTTCACAGAACAGCTGTATTTATACTGAGATTAAATTACACACAGGTGGACTCTGTTTACTAATTAGGTGACTTCTGAAGGCAATTGGTTCCACTTAATTTTAGTTAGGGGTGTCAATAAAGGGGGCTGAATACAAATGCACACCACACTTTGTGTTAGTCTATGACATAAAATCCCAATAAAATACATTTACGCTTTTGGTTGTAACATGACAAAATGTGGAAAATGTCAAGGGGTATGAATACTTTTTCAAGCTACTGTAAGCAGGGTGATAACTTCACATCAGGATCTAGAAATTTTATAAGACCACCTCAATAAAATAAAGGGGTGGGCAACTACGTGGTAAATGAGGATTAAGCCCCATACACACGATCAGAAAATCGTACGGAAAATACAGCTTTCGCGATCGTACGATAATCGGATCGTTCGTGCAGAGCTTTCGAGAGCCGATCAGGACAGTTCATTCAATATTATTCGATCGGACATGCACGAAAAATTTTTTCGTATGATGCCAGATCGTACTATTTTCGTTTAATCAGTACATCCCTTTTATATTGTAAAGCACTGCGTAAACTGTTGGTGCTATATATAAATCCTGAATAATAATAATAATACAGCTATTGTTCGAAAATGCATTACAACACCTGACATCACTTCCGAATTTTATTTCTGTCGTGCGGGAATTTTCGTGACTTTAGTAAACCCATCAGATTCAATCTAAGATTAGCATGCAATAAAAAACGGACGATCATTCGTCCGATAATCTCATCGTGTGTATGGGGCATTAGGCTGGGTTCACATCTCCATGCAGAGCGGCTCACAGCAGGGGTCTGATTTCGGTCCAAATTTTGGACTGAATTCAGACCTGAAACGGACCAGAACATGCACAGGAATCCTGTGCAATTTGTTCTGCAGATGTGTGAACTGGCTTCATTGAGAGCCGGTCACAGGCTCCTGACATGTGAATTGGATGCGGGGAAACCCGCATCCAATTCGCAATAGTGTGAACCCAGCCTGAATGTTGAAAAATGTAATCATGGGAAAAGTAGTTCCAAAACATCTGGAGTGCCAAGGTTCTCCATCACTGCGATATACAAATATCTCAGTGGTGATTGTAGCATAAGAGGAAAATTATTTAGTCTGGGGTCACTTAAGAGGACATATGGCCACTCAATGAAGTAGGACAAGAAGCAGTTTAACCTTAAACTACATACATTCTTTACTGGCAGAGCAATAAGGATGTGGAACTCCCTTCAACAGTTGGTACTCTTTGAACATCTTAGCAAATGCAATATGCAGTGATATGGGAAATTGCATTGACACAAAAACACACACACTCACACAGGTTGAACAGAGTGGACTGGTGTCTTTATTCAGCCTTACCAACTATGTAACTAATTTAAATGACAAAATGAAGATAATTTAGATGAAAGAAAAAAATGAAAAAACAATGGGATATATACTGGAATTTTTATGTATACTAGTAATGGCACTGATCCGTGACTTATAGTGGGACTGCAATAGTGCAGCGGTCAATCTGACACTGACTGACATCACCAGTGACACTAATACAGTGGTCAGTGCTAATAATATACACTGTCACTGTACTAATGACACTGGCTAGGAAGGGGTTAACATTTAGGGGCAATCAAAAAGACTGTGTGCCTACAAGGTTTATTATGTACTGTTTTTACTGAGCACTCCCTGCTCTGCAAAAAAAAATAAAAATAAACGCACATCACTGCTGTCTGTCGAGAGCTCTGTTTACCAACAGAGCTCTCTTGTCATTCGCTCACCCGTTTAGCTTGTGCAGGAGCATGTGCACCCTATCTGGAAGTGCTGAATCATGTACATGTACGTTATCCAACACAGCAGGGCCGCTCTGCTGCAGTAAGTGGTCCGCAAGCGAGTTGCAGACCCCCTTTAGAATTCCCATAGGAGTGTTGCGTCAAAATGGTCACAGACAAGTACATGGATCTGTTGGTGCCTGCACTGAGAACAGTGTCCCCACACTGGACATTCCTTCCTCAGGGTGCTTCCTCTCTACCGAGCCACTGCATCCATCACATTTCATAGGGGTGAGCAGAGCCTGATGGGTAACAAATACAAGTTCCATATCAGATCTACTTTACTTTCAGCAGCGCACAGCAGTAGGCAGATTGATAGCTATTCAGTCCCCTAGCATCTTTCTAATCTGCCCACTGTCAAGCACTGTTAATCCAAAGTAACGTGAACCTGATGGGGAACTACTCAGTTTATATTTAGGCTCGTTCCACCTAGTGACAAGTCATTCCCCAAATAAGGGCATTTGGGTAGTGACATCTGTATTCCCAGCCCCTTTGTTTAAATTTGGTTTTTGCCCAAGGAATCTCTCGGGAATGGGAAGCTGCCAGAAATGGTCTTACTGCCAGCTTCCTAACCTGAGAACTGCCGCCAATTATTTTAGAATCTGTTGCTACCATTGCAGCAGGTGGTGAAAGTGGTTGTAAACCTAGTTACACCACTTGTACCTAGGAATAAGGCTTACCTGTAGGTACTGTAAATATACCGTGCAAGTTTAGGAGATATTTACCATATACGCGTGCGCCAACGTCATTGGCGCATGCACACTGAAGTAACGGCTCGCTCATGCCGTTTCTTCAGTAACCGTGCCGTGACCAGCAGCACCCGCACGCATGCACGGGAGTGATGTCATCGTGGCTTTGGCCAATCAGAGCGCCAGAGCCCGCAAACCCGGCAATAACTCCAGAAGACATGTTGCCAGTCACAGCAGTGTGCGGGGCCGCTGCAACAGCTTCGATCTAAGGTAAGTACTTTATAATGAGCTAGTGTGCGATGCATACTAGCTCATTATGCCTTTGTCTTAGGTAGTTAATGAAACTACTGCCAGAAATCGGTCATTATGGAGAAATTATTATTGTGGTTATTTCCTCATAGCGTGCCACATCCAGTAATCTAGACCAAACTAAATTCTCCTTGAGTGAACTTTTAAGGCACTTAATTCATGAAATGATATGCAGTATATAAAAAGTATTTATTAATCAGGTATTTATAAAAACATTAAACATAGAATGTACAAAATGTCATCTAAAATTACACCAAAGGAAATTAAGGAATCTGATACTCCTTCATACGACGCGTTTCAGAGCATAAAAATCTCCTTCAGGGGTGTTTAAGGAATTTGATCATATGTCTATAATATAAATTAGAAAAATCAATCATAGAACAATGATAACAATATATTGCCTAATCATAATACATGTACATCACTTGACAATTTCAAAACTTACTTGTTAATTTTAAAATTAGAATAAAGAACACAAAGAAGGAACGTGTCTCAGATATCCCACTCCAATAACTCATCGTAGTACCAATTTCATAGCTGCGTAATATGATCAACTTGCTATTTATCGATTTTGTGGGAACCGACCTTCCAGTGGTCCCCCCAGAGGATAGTAAACAAAGGAGAACACCGAGGTCAATGTTGGGCAGGGATCTGCAATCATAAATAGTAATGATCCATGATATGATTTTGTACAACCAAAAGAGTATAAAGTTGTGTACCATTAATGTCCTATAGTACATACATAATTACAACCAATAGTGTATCCTATTTGTATCTTGCAACAAAGGGAGAGGAGCGATAATGGCCCTCTATTTATGGTGATGATGTATGCTGAAAAATGCACAAACGTAGGAATGTGTTTTCCCGTGTAATGGCTTAGGATGTTAATGGCATTATAATGGATATTCAGGGGAAACCCCATATATCCTGGATAGAGTGTGATTAGTGTAATACCTTTATTAATTGTTAGAAATTAATTTATATAAATTGATCATAGCACTTATTTATTGGCCACTTATTATAATTGACCCATATGATTGTGTGGACCGGGTGCCCAGGTGGACGCCCGGCGCACACACTCCCCACCCCCCCCCATACTCATGAGGGAATGGGGAGCATGCGTGCCAGGAATCCCCCCAAGCACCCAGCCCACAGCCCAAAGAACAGCCAAGTATGTCCCACTAAAAAAGGATCAGACCACCAAACAGAAAACACCACCTCACAAAATCTGTGCTTTACCTCAGTATGAGTCGAGCGTGCGAGCATGTCCTTCCATCAAGCGTCTCCGCAGGATAGTTGCCAAAATCATCTCCAGTGTGCACCTAAATATGCCTCCCCTCCCAATCACCAGTCGCCGCCTAATAGGCAGCAGCTGTGTGTGGCCGGAAAAGGCGGAAGCAGGTGTTCCCATCCTGGCTGGCCTCCCGAGTTATGCGCACCACCCTGAACGCGCATGCGCAAGAATTGCATCAGCGCGAGTTCCCCGCACACACATTCTGGCGACGCAGAAAGCTTCCCCAGCCAAGACTGTCCACTGGAGTAGCAATATGGAGGCCAGACAAGCTGACAACACCCTGATGGATTGTCAGAGCCTCAAAGCCGCCACGGGCTGCAGCCCGGGCAGCTTGCCGTGCTGGGTGATCTGCTGTCACACCCCAAAGGGGAGCCACTGGGGAATAATACATTAACTTACATAATCACATGTATTGGCATGTAGAAAAACCTTTAATACACCCCTTGCAGGGCTTTGGCACAGTGCAAATATGAAAAACTAATTGTAAAACATGAGCAGGAAGATCTGAGACACATTGTACAGAGAATGCAATTTTTAACAATACTAGTTCACAATGAGCCAACCATTGGGACATTCCTTTAAAGAGTCTAGAGAACAATTGTCAAACTCTCACAAGGGCAACATCAACAAGATATAGTATAAATTAAACTGTCTAAACAGATGGCATCAGTAACATGAATGGCCAATAATCAAGCTAGTTAGATACCCTATATCCCCTATTTTTCCATCCCTCCTGATGAGAAACCCTCTAGGAAGGGTTTAAAGCATACAGCCTCATTGAGTCCTGGGGGTAGAGCAGTTCTAAGGTTGTGTATGCATCGAAGCACCATCTGGAGAAGGACTTTGTTACACCCCCCCAGAGCTGGGATGTTTACGATACAAAATAAGAAATGTCATCTTTGGAAACTTGCCAGCATGGACTAACTTAGTATGTCGGGCAAGAGGCAACTCAGGCTTGCATACCTGCATACTTCTAATATGTCTATTCTGACACCGATTGTTGTAAAGCAATTTATCCCTTGTGAGACCTCTATGCCTGGCCTGTATAAGCAGATATAATCACTGAGGACAATCCTCATCAGATAGCTTGAACTCACCAATACCGATTTCCATCCACAGATGCTTTATTCCGAACATCAGATTACAGCAGATGACAGGATACAAACAGATGAACAGGTTGTGGTAATGTGCGGTCAAAAGATGATACTGTCTGTAGCTTACAATGGCGAATACATGTGCCCTGCTACATGTGGCTTGTTAACTGCATAGATGACACAGGAAGTACAAACACAGGAAGAAGGGTGGAGCATTACATTCAAAGGAAGTGTGTCATAACATAAGGGAAAAATAAACTTGAGAGACAAGTGCATTACCACAAAGGGTCACTAGATGGCAGCATGTAAACTAAACATAAAAGTCCATAGAAAAATGATTAGGAAAACAATATATATATATAAATTCTATGCCCTGTTGGGGCAGCGCAATGTCCGCATGCTCTGGTCCAAAATTCAAGTTTGTTTTTCCCAATATAAAAGCACCCACAATCACAAATTAGCATGTGGATGACTCCAATCGTTCTGCGATTTGCAAAATGTCCTGGTCGGAAAACTTGTCCATTAGGTAAAATTTTTTTTTTTTTTTTTGGGTATACATGTACCTACAATAATTACATGACCCGCACATACAAGTACCTTTATATTTGCACGGGTCATTGCGGGGCCCTCCCTTAAATTTACTCCTCACCAATTTGTCCCTAATAGATGTTGCCCTTTTGCAGGTGAATAATGGAAACTCAGGGACAAATTGTCAAAGAAGAATCCAATGCTAAGATATGCCAATACCTCCCCACAATTGTTTTAATTTGATCTTGTTGATTTGTATACTAAGTAATAATGTTTATGGGATTTGTTTCATTTTTGGGTTTCTGTGAGTAAAGCAGTTTTTGTCTTGTTTGTGAAGAGGCCCATTTTGTATGCGCTTTTTAAGGAGGCACGGGAATAACCCCTCTGCAGTAGCCTGTCGCAAAGTTTGTTTACTATGAATTGTTGACTACAGTGGGGGGACCACTGGGAGGTCGGTGTAATGAAACGTCCCACACTCCGCTTGAGTGCTTTCATCATACACTGCTTCCTCCCAGTCTGAATATAGATATCAAATTATCCGAACCGCTGACAACCAATAACTAGCCAGCACTCGTTTTGGTTGCTCAACATGAATTCTGTTTATTGAAACACATGTACACAGAGATATTCAAACTTCAGTAGACTGTCCAATCAGCAGGGAGAGCTGTTGGGCGAATCCCCCCCTCACAGCTAATCTACATACACATCCCATAATACCCAAGACAGACACAATAGAACAGGGGTGTCCAAACTTTTTTCAAAGAGGGCCAGATTTGATTAAGTGAACATGCGTGAGGGCCGACCATTTTGCCTGACATTCTTTGAACCATTAAACTTTGGTCTAACTGTGTTCGTCCAAGCACCAGTACACTGCCAAACAAGAATTACCTTTGTGGTTGTGTGTGGTGAAGAGATGACCTCGGGTGTATTATTTGGATATATAATATATATATCTTTTGTGGCCCCCATCAAATCCCGAGCACTGCTCAGGACTAAGGATGAGCTTGGGCGTGTTATTTGGATATACCGTATTTATTGGCGTATAACACGCACCTTCATTTTAAAAGGAAAGTTTCAGGAAAAAAAAAAACTTACATTTTAAATAAAGAAGCAAAATAAGAATCACAGTCTATCAGTGCAGCCTGATCAGTGCCCATCAGCAGCCTCTCCATTGCCCATTAATGCAGGCTGCACATTGCCCATCAGCAGCCTCTCCATTGCCCATCTGCAGCCCCACCATTGCCAAATAATGCAGCCTGCACATTGCCCATCAGCATCCTCACTGTTTCAAATTAATGCAGCCTGCACAGTGTCTATCAGCAGCCTCTCCATTGCCCATTAATGCAGCCTCGCCATTGTAAATTAATGCAGCCTGCATATCCTTGCTCATCTGCAGCCTCGTCAGTGCCAGATTACACAGCGTACAAAATTGAAATTGTATCACAACACAGAATGGTACTGTGGATACATGAGAGGTATACTTGTACCACGTCCTACAACTATTATTTAGACTCAAAACACAATGAGGAGGGACTTTGGACCTTCTAGGCACGACTACAAAAAGTATCTATAAAAAATTAGTTTTATTGAAAAATACAAAAAGGACATCAATTAAAACCACAAATCATATATATATAAGGAAGCGATAGCTATACAACACCATCTAAATGCACAGTTCTTCGGACATGAGGAAAAATATCCCAAATAAGAATCGGTCCGAGAGGATGGCTGGATAGCAGATCCGCAATCGATTAGTTCATGTCAGGTAGATATTCAATGCTCAACATGTTTCGCGTGTCTTCACGCTTCTTCAAGAGCGGAAAGATAAATTGTGCCAACAAAATACATAACATAACATATAATTATTACATAAAACCCTGAAACCCAGCACCTAAAGTGATGCCATATACTCCATAATCACACAATTCCCTGCAGGCTGAACCAGTGCGGTATAGCGCAGAGACACAACCCCAGAAGGTGGTGAAAGGCTACCATGGGGGCGCACACAACATAGTACTGAATGGTAGCTGAAAAGCATAACAATATAGAAAAGCTTCATACAAAAATAGTTGTAGATCCACCAATAGTAGGGAAAGGAAAGGGGAGGAATGGGGGAAAGGGGACGGGGAAAGTGGGGCGGGATGAAGGGGAAAAGGGGAGGGGGGAAAGAAAAGGGGGGGTTGGAATGGGAAAGGGGTATGGCAGGAAGGGAAAGGGGGAAACCAGAAGGGGAAAGACAAAGAGAGGATATATCTCTGAAAGTACTCACAACGTGTATATATTCTAAAATCATGAAAAATATGCCCGCAGGTTAGGGAAGGGTCAGCAATGTGGTATAGCAGCACACGTCGGATGAATCTGGGCTGATAATATGTCCTATGGAGAGACCTTTCTAAAAAGAAAGAACTAACTTAAAAAGCGGTGATCTACATGCCTAGAATGTTCATAAGGTTCACAAAGAATATAACAAAACTCACTCACTAGCAGCTCAGAATATAAAAAAATATTGCCTGTCAGTCTCAGATCTATATGTATAAGTATAACAGGAAGGTTCAGAAGGTCAGAGATAGTTAAATGGATGCCAAAGCCAAGGAGTCTCAACAGGTAATTTAGTGGTGCTTATGCCTAAAAAACAAAGGGGAGCAAGATGGGGAGTCAGCTATGAAAAAGTTTGCCTAAAGAATATATATACACCAGTAATCCCTATGTTGTAGCCGCTGTTTATATAGAGATAAGGGTACCTGAATTCCATGGACCTTTAGCCTCCGACGCGTGGTGCCTTCCCTGCACTGGATCGGGTTGCACACAATAAACAGGACGCCGTCCTATTTGTGTGTGCGTCCCGTCCGTAGTCACCCAATCGGCTTCGCCGACGTGACGTCATCCGGACCGGCCGAATGCTCCCAGTGCGCATGCGCACCACCCGACCCGGATCGCCGTCAGTGTGGATGACGGCGAATCCGACGTGAGGAGCAACACACGCCGCACAGAGCAACAACAGCCGGCATGGAGATGGGAAATATCCATCCATGCCAGCTGATGTAAGCGTCACATCAGCAATGCTGGTGTGACGCTGGGCGGCCGCATGGCAGCCAAGAACCCACCACTAGGTGGCGCCCATACCAACCACACTGGAACAGCACCGCAGGGAAAAGGGAACGAAATACAACAAATAAAAATAACAAGGGGTAAATCATCATCAACAAACATTATTAAACATTTTAAGCAATTTATAAACCTAAGCATCAATGGTCTTCATAAATGAAATTAGAGCTTGAATATCGAGGGGAGAGGGGAAGAGGAGAAAAATATCAGATAAATTACCCCTGAATCTCTAATATCTCACCGACACTACTTCTCATTGAGATATACATAGGAGAGGCTGATTCAAAGAAAGGGTTTGTAGGACTGAGCTTCATTTATGCCAGGAGCCCAGGTCGCATTCAGGCGTTCTATCCAGAGTGTTTCTTGTCTCAGTATTTGTTTGTCCCAATTGACACCCCGAGGGTTCCTAGGAATCACTGCGAGGGCGATGAAAGAAACCACTGAGGTGTAGAATCTATGGTAGAGGTCCAGGTGCCTGCTCACTGAGGTGATCATCTTACCCCCACACAAGTAGTAAATATGGTCCTTAATGCGAGAGCGAAATTGTCTGATGGTTTTCCCAACATAAAAGGCTTGACAATTACATGTCATTAGGTAAACTATACCCTGAGTTTCGCAATTCGCATGGAAGTGAGGGGTAAAGATTTCTCCATTGGGTAGTTCAAAACAGGTACCTGTACGAATCCAGGGACAAAAAGTACATCTCCCGCATCTAGTAATACCTTTTGGGTGGAGTTGTGCTGGAGAATCGTTGCAGTAGTGACTAGATGTAAGTTTATCCCATAAGGATCTGCATCTACGAAATGTAATAGCTAGAGTAGGAGTTACATATTTGGCCAGAATTGGATCCTCACGTAACAGAGACCAGTGTGTAGTTAAAATGTCGCGTATTTCTGCATGATGTTGAGAGTATTTTGTAATGTATCTTACCATAGAATAAAACCCCCCAAAAATGTTTTTATATAACTTAACGTTATATAAAAAAAAATTGGGGGGTTTTATTATAACAGTAATTGGAAAATTATTGTTTTAGTAATATTTTTAATTATGAATTGTGTATGTTTTATTGGTTATTCAATTGTTTATTAGATGTTTAGAAAGGCTTCATATTAGACACCTAGAATGAGATAATATATAAAGTGGATTGTCAAATTCACTTAGGAGCACCCAGTAAGATTTAGTGGTGATTTGGGGGTTTTCGATGTGCTAAACAAAAACGTAAACTCATTGTATTGTATTTATCCATCCAAATACAGTAAAATTAATTATAAATTTAGTAATATGGGGTGTGTCCTAGCGCAGGATGTGATCAGACATGTTCCTGTGCAGCTCTGGTTTCTCCTTCTACCATCCTGCACCATCCTGATCGACCATAGGTGAAAAATGACCATAATTCTCATCTACCCGGGCAGAAACATTTTCTGCATCCTAGGGAAGCGTTTTGGTTAATAGGAAAGCGGCGGCGGAAGAAGCAACCTCCGGCCACGATGAGCATCACTGCCCGCTCCTGCCAAGATGACCGCCACAACACTGTCCGTGGGCCTAGCGCATCACCAGCCTCCAATCCTGATCTATTTGGAGACAGCCAGGACGCCTTGCCGCCACCTTCTCCTGAGATTCTGGACCCCCCCGTCGTGTCCCTGCAAGCGACCCTGGGTGTGGATGTCAAGGATGATGGCAAGGGACCTACACTGTTGGAGGTCCTCGCTATCATTAAGGTAAACCATACAGACCTTATGGGGAAGGTGGTTCTCCTTAACTACAGGGATCGTGATTTTGGGGGCAGCCAGGAAGAAGGGAAGTCTTCAGATCAACAACTCTGTCCCCGTTTCCTGACTACTCTGCGACAGTCCGCAACCAAAGAGCCAGTTACCAGCATGTCAAGCAGAAATTCCGAGAGCAGGATATCCAATATTTCATGCTGTTCCCTGCTACCCTCCGATTTACCTACCAGGGGAGAGTTCAATTCTTCAAATCCCCACAAGATGCCACTATCCTGGTGGGAATCACTACCCCACCCCCCCTAAACCACCTGCTTGATGGAGGTCCACACACTAAGTTAAAGGGAAAGGGTAGGGAGAGGAAGATGATTCAGCTTTTTCAGCTGTTTGTTACTCACTACCGAAGCTCTGTTAAGCGAAAGTTTGGTCGACCACACACATCTCCTGTGGGAGAATACCTGGCCCTCAATTAATGAGCTGGCCCGAGCTGCCTTGGGGTGAGTTAAACCCCCTTGATTTTTTGTTGAACACTATTTTGTTTTCTTGACATTTTTTACTTTCTGTTGCTGGCCATGCGCCCCACGCATGGTACAAGTTTGGGATATAAGCCCACTCCCCTTTTTTTTGAGCTGGGCAGGGGTAATGCTACCCTCACTGGGTAATGATTATGCTATTGTACATAGCTTTATTCTTTTGTTATGCTGTATGTGTGGATGTATGCTTATGCAACACTGTGACCCCCACGACGCCCTGTAGCTGTGACCGCAGATGGAGAGCCCTATGTGAGCCTCCCCCTTCCCTCCTGCCCTAGAGGTTTTAAAATCTACCCTATGTCCATGGTAAACATTTGCTTGTGGAATGTCCACAGACTGAACTCTAAATTTAAAAGAGCATCTGTCTTCGAGGCCCTGAAGCAATGTAAACTGCATGTCCTATGTCTCCAGGAAACTCGTCTCATAGGTTCTAAGATTCTGGCCCTCATAAAATATCGGGTGGCTCATAACTACCACTCTGCCTATTCTAACAACGCCCGGGGGTTTGTGATCCTAATTCATAAAGGGTTACCATTCTCATGCCATCAAGTTATTCTGGACCCTAAGGGGCAGTATATTATTTTACATGTGACTGTGTATGGTATTCCCCTCCTGTTGGTCACGGTTTATCTCCCCCCTCTGGTCATGGCTGCAGTGTTCTCTGATCTCAGTGTGCATTTTGCCTCATTACCCAGCTATCCCATGCTCATTCTTTGGGATTTTAACTCTGTGTTGCAGCCTGAACTAGATAGGTTGACACCTCTACAATCTGAGTCTAAATTGTTTCGTGTGTGGTGCAATACCTATGGATATGTGGTTCTATGGCACTGAAAATATCCCAGAGATCGGGTGATCTCCTGCCAGTCCAGGTCTTATGCTGCCCTCTCCAGAATAGACTATGCCCTGGCCAAGGGTGACATTTTACCCTGTGTCCAGTCCATAGCATATCTGCCCCAGACGGTGACTGATCATTCTATAATACAGGTGGGTTTGACTTTGGGCCACAGACCCTCATTTCGGGCTTGGAGACTCAGCCCTCTCTGGATCTCCACGCCGGAAATCTTGGAATCCATCCCGACTAACATGGCCAATTACTGGTCCTCCAACTCTGACTCTGCAGCTGGGGGCCCTGTCTGGGATGCCTTTAAGGCGGTGGTCAGGGGCTCATATATCTCACGTATTAAACTGTACAGATTTGTTGGACGGGCCACTTGAGATGCTCTCCAAAAAACACTGGATGAGGCACGCGCCCGCCATACGGGTAGCACTTCCTCTGAGACTCGTGGTATGCTGACAGATGCTCATCGGGCGCTGCAGCTTCATATGGTGGATTTGACTAGGAAGCAACAACTGTACCTCTCTGCTCGCATTGATGAGCATGGGGGGAAAAACGGTAGGCTTCTTGCGTACCTCGCCCACACAGACTTTCAGGACAGTTTGCCGAAATTCAACTCCCAGACGGGTCAACTACCTCTGACGCTTTGACTATCAACCAAACCTTTGCAGAATTCTATAGCAAGCTCTATGAAGATACGACTGTACCTTCTGAGCAAGCCTTTATGACAGGGATATGCAATTAGCGGACCTCCAGCTGTTGCAGAACTACAATTCCCATGAGGCATAGCAAGACTCTGACAGCCACAAGCATGACACCCAGAGGCAGAGGCATGATGGGACTTTTAGTTTTGCAACAGCTGGAGGTCCGGTAATTGCATATCCCTGCTTTATGAGTTTCTTTGAATTACTTGATTTTCCAGCACTCAGTACCCCCAGCAACTCCTCCTAGATAAACCTATCATGCTAGGCCATACGCCTATTACCAACCAGTAAAACTCCGGGGCCTAGATGGCCTGCCCTCAGAATGGTATCAGGCACACAGAGGACCTGGCTCCCAGGCTCCTTAAGACATTCCAGGACTCTCTTAAACAAGGGAAACTTCCTGACTCTATGAATTAAGCAGTCATTGTTGTCATACCCAAACCTGGCAAGGATAGGCTGCAATGTGGATCCTATCGTCCCATATCACTCCTAAACAATGATGCAAAAATTCTAGCAAAGATTCTCGTTCTTAGACTTCAGACGGTTATTCTATCTCTCATACCGCCGGACCAGTACGGTTTTATGTCTGGCAGGAGCACCTTTGATAACATTCGTAGACTACTCTTGCATGTCCATAGTGCACCACATGCGAAACGTGGTTGAGTGGTTCCATCCCTAGACGCGTTGAAAGCCTTTGACACTGTGAGTTGGTCCTTCCTATGGGAAGCTATGGCACGGATGGGTTTTGGTTCACACTTTGGCCCTCGGGTCAGCATATAATAATCAAACCCAATGGACAGAGTCCGCACCAACAAAGATATTTCTGGGTCATTTTCCTTGCAGAGGGGTACCAGGCAGTGGTGCCCTCTCTCTCCACTTCTGTTCACACTGGCCATTGAGCCCTTGGCCCTGGCAGTGCGGCAGACGTCAGCGATAGGGGGCATCCGCTCTGGTCCAATAGAAGAGAAGATCTCTCTTTACGCAGACGATGCCCTTATATACTTGGACAGTAGAGAGAGCTCATTTGCATGTAGTGGAGGAGTTTGGTGCGGTTTCCGGGCTTCGGGTGGGTTGGGAAAAATCTGAAGCCTTTCCCATAGGCCCCCCTTTCCCTATTGAATATCTACAGGGGTCACGTCTCCAATTAATGTCTTCCTTCAAATACCTAGGTATCCTAATACATGGCGATCTCTCAAAATACAAAGAACTCAACATCACTCCTATAGTCAGATGATGGAAAGGTTTAATACCTGGTCGTACTGCCCCTCAATCTAATTGGCCACATAAATATATTTAAAATGATTTTCTTACCAAAATTTCTATATTGTTTTCAAGCTGCCCCAGTTTTCCTCCCTAAACATTTTTTTGCGAAAGTAGACTACACCCTTTCTTCCTTTTTATGGAATGGCCGCCAGCCTCGTATAGCGAGATCCTCATTACAGGCAGCTAAGGACGCGGGAGGCCTGGTCTGCCAAAACTTAAGGAACTACTTTCTTGTTTCCCAACTCACCTACGTCCATGCTTTGTTACACTCTGACCCCCCAAACTCCCTCCATGGTGCTCTTAAAGACCCTCTTTGGACCTTCTACCTCTCTCAGGGACGAACTACATAGGTCAAGGAGATCCGGGGGCTCCAGATTCTCTCCTGTTGATGTCAGTTTTATGGCTTGGAGGGAGGGGGGAAAAATTTCTGACACAGTCCTCTGGGTATCTCGCCACAGATCCCATTGTGGCAGAATCCTAACCTCCCTGAGCTGTTTGGTCACCCGGACTCAACATAGTGGGGTCGATTTGGAATTACTCATCTCTCCCATATAGTTGCGAATAATACCTTACTACCCTTTGACGCACTCAGACTTTAATACGGTCTGGACAATAAATAATTTTTTAAATATCTTTTATTAAGATATGCCATTCAGGCAAAATTTGGGTCATTGACCATTAAGCTCATGGAATCATCTATTGAGGACCGCTTGTTGTTTCTGTAAATTGCCAAGTTGGTGACGACCTTTTATGGTCGCCTCCAGTTGGTTGGGGCAGAACCTTTCCAGAACTCTCATCGCAAATGGCTGCTGTCAATGCCTGAGCTTTCTGGGGAGTACTGGGAAGAGGCAACCAAGATATGTTTTCAGGATATAATCAGCACTGCCGACCTACTAATCCAATTTAGGTTCATACATCACCTGCATTACACACCAGCAGGCTGGTTTGGATGGGATTGGGCCGGGATATTGCCTGTGCTAGATGTGATATGATTGCTGCTGATTTTTTTTCACGTTTTGGACCTGTCCTGGACTCTCGACCTTCTGGAAGGATCTATTTGCTTTTTTTGACCACAAGCTTCACCTACCGATACCTCATAACCCAGAAGTTGGACTCTTAATGACTATGTTCCTTGCACACACGCCAGAACTTTGTTACATATACTGTTATTTTATGCACGTAAAACCATCTTATTGCATTGGAAGGATGTGGGCCCTCTTTCAGCCCACGCCTTCTTTCGTAACGTTTATGGGGTCCTCCCCAAATTTAAATTGATATATAAAAGTAGGGCATGCCCTAAGAAATTTGCCAAAATATGGCAACCATGGCTGGATGTCTCAGAGAATTTTTGGGGGGATGGCCTTTCCTCACAACTCACTCAGTGAGTCCTCCACCAGTGTAACTTCTAACAGTGATTTGAAGGTTGCCAACACAATAATCAGGGATTGCGTTGTTCCCATGCAGTAGGAAACACTAAAGTGTGTGCTACGGGGGATATTCGTCAAGCATGGCTCAAGATTAAAAAAAGAAAAGGGAACAAAAGAAATCTCAATTGATAATGGAAATTGAGAAGTTGGATAAAAAACATAAACAGAGTTTTAACTCATTAGAAAAAATAAATCTAAAAAGCGAAAGAATAGAATTACAAGCCATGCTCGACGAGCTTTCCCTAAGGGTAAGGGATAAAAATAGAACACAGTGGTATCGGTGTGGAAATAAGACTGGGAAAATACTGGCTAAAGCATTGAAAGACCAACAACCCTCAACCTCCATAGTAAAAATTTTAAAAACAGATGGGGATTTGACATATGATCCAAAAGAAATATCAAAAGAATTTCATACATATTATTCTAATCTGTATAATATTAAAACACATCAAGGGAAAAAGGAAAAGGAACGGGAGGGGATTAAAAAATACATTGAGGAGACAGCTCTGCCTAGGTTCCCTAAAGAAACAATTGAGGACCTGGAAAAAGATATCTCAACAGAAGAGATCCAACAAGCTATTGCAGAATTGGTCCTAGGGAAAAGTCCCGGACCTGATGGTTATACTACTAGATTCTATAAGACTTTCCAGGATATAATTACTCCCATTCTTAAGAAAACATATAATTCTATATCTAATACACAAAGTTTCGTACCACAAAGCACAGAAGCTCATATCATCTTGATTCCAAAGCCAGAGAAAGATCATACGCTATGTAAAAATTATGGACCAATTTCCTTAACTAATATAGATATAAGATTATATTCTAAAATCATCTCAAATAGATTAACAACAATATTACCCAATCATATAAAGTTAGATCAAACGGGGTTTACGAAAGCAAGAGAAACTAAAGATAATATTATAAAGACTTGTACACTGGTGGAATATGTTCAGAGAACCGCCATCCAGACATGTCTTTTGGCCGTTGATGCAGAAAAAGCATTTGATAGAGTAGGATGGCGGTTCTTGGAAGAAACACTAATACAGTTAGGTATGGGTCCAAAAATGCTTAGTAGGATTGTCGCATTGTACTCCAACTCAAGTGCTAAAGTGAGAACAAATGGAAAATTATCAGACGATATAAAAATATCAAATGGAACCCGTATTAGTAATGGAACATCTAATCATGGCAATAAGGAAAAATAAAGATATTAAAGGGATAAAGGTGAGAGATAAAGAATAAAAGACTGCTGTATATGCAGATGATTTGTAAATATATATAACTAATCCTATACAATTCCAAATTTAATGAAAGAATTCAAAAGATTTGGGGAACTAAGTTACTTTAAAGTTAATTATGACAAATCAGAGATATTGAACATATCGTTACCAGAAAAAATATATTCACTTTTGCAAAAAGATTTTCCATTTAAATGGAAACAAAAAGCAATCAAATATTTAGGAATTTTTATATCGAAGGACTTGAAACAACTGCAGGAGTTGAATTACGATGTGACAGTCCGAAAAGTTGTCAAATTATTACAGAAATATGATAAGCTAACATATTCATGGATGGGAAGAATCAACATAGTAAAAATGGATATACTGCCAAAATTATTATATATTTTTCAAACAATACCATTAGATCCTCCTAAAAAATTGATGATGGAATTAAGAAAAACTGTAGTAAGTTTTATTTGGGCCCATAAAATTCCCCGGGTAAAAAGAGAAAACTTGATCAGAAAAAATAGATATGGAGGACTAGCACTACCAGTTTTTGTAAAATACAAGCAGCATCGTTGACTAGTATCATAGATTGGTATCATAATAAAGAAACTAAACAATGGGTTAGCCTAGAAGAAGAAATAATAGGACCTCAACTAAAGGTTCTCCCATGGATAAAACCCCACTTAAGACCAAAAAAAAAAAAAAAATAATGAATTAACAACTTTTGTAAACGCTACATTAAAAATATGGGATACAATAATAAAAGGGGGGAATCTCTCTACAATGCTCGGACCCATGACACCTTTGTTTTTCAATCCCAAATTTCCCCCAGCTTTGGAGGTCACAAATTATCTAAAATGGAATAAAACTGAGCACGTAAGAATGGTACAGGTCCTTATGGATGGGAAACTACCAAAGCTGCAGGATATGGGATTTGAAAACAAAAATAAATGGTTGCAATACCAACAATTAAGGACATTCATAGAGGAGAAAATACCTAAGATAAACAGACCTTTAACTAAATTTGAAAAAATACTTGTTGAAAAACCAGTTCTAACTAAAAAACTATCGAAGGTATATGATTTGTTACTCCCTTCCGGCCCCCTTAAGAGAGATAACTGGAATAAAAAAATGGGAAGCAGAAATGGGTAATCCTTTATCAGAGGAAGAATGGGAAAAAATCTTTGAAATTATACATAAAACAACTACAGCAAATAAATATCAAGAGAGAAACTACAAGATTGCAATGAGATGGCATAGGTACCCAGTAGCATTAAATTTAATTAATAAAGGAAATACAGAGTTTTGCTGGAGATGTAAGACAGAGAGAGGGACAATGGATCCTATATGGTACG
Source organism: Aquarana catesbeiana (assembly GCF_042186555.1). Taxonomy (NCBI): domain Eukaryota; kingdom Metazoa; phylum Chordata; class Amphibia; order Anura; family Ranidae; genus Aquarana; species Aquarana catesbeiana. The sequence goes on along the minus strand of NC_133325.1, from coordinate 597,762,018 downwards.
GATGTCAGGGGGTGAGAGGATTTTGGAATAAGATATTTGGGATCTATCATAAAGTGTCAGGAGTAGAAGAGATCCCAAATATGAAAATCTCGTTATTTTCTCTGACACTAAACTCAATAAAAACAATTAAAACAGATATCCTCCACCACATGACATCCGCAGCTAAAACACTAATAGCAAGAAATTGGAAAGAAATAAAGTGTCCAACAATAGCGGAATGGATTTGTGAAATGAACGAGATTCAGTATATGAAAAAACAGATAAGAGATGAAGGGTACATAATAAATCAAATACCAGAAATATGGCAAAAATGGGACGAGTTTCGGTTATCAAAAGGAATGTTAGAATTTTTATAAGGGGAGAGAACAGATAATGGTGGGGTGTGTTTTTTATTTTTTTTATGAATTGAGTGCAAGTAGTATGAATCTACCAGATGTATGTAATAGTGGAAGAGGTGAGGGTAGGAATATAGTAATAGAGAAGATGAGGGATAGTGATCAAGATCACTTATTTATGGTTATGTATAAGAAGATATCATTATATGTATTTTTTTGAAAGTGATATGATATATAGATGTTAATGTCTATTTTTTTTAAAAAGAGAAACTCTAATAAAGAGAAATTGAAAACAGGGATTGCGTTGTATGGGAACTTCCACTACATCGGGGGACCTTGAAAATCTACTGTTGATATGGGGTCGTATGTGTTGTGGGTTTGAATGTGTGTATGTATGAATGTTGTTGGGGTCTTTCTGTTCCTTCACGGACTGCCATCTCGGTGTACACTAATTAGTACATGACTTGATATAGTCATATGCACCTTACATGCCTATAATGTAAGTCTGTCTCTGTCGTGTTTTTGTTGTAAAACCAAAATAAATACCTTTCAAAAAAAATTAATTAAAAAATGTAGTAATGTAGAATTGCTGGAGGTATTTATGTAGTGTACGGAGGTTAAACAACATACACTATAAGCATAGAGTAACTAGACAATGATAATATGTGATGAGAGCAATCTCTGCACAGATCAAAACTGAGGGCAGTCTGAGAGTTAAATTACCTGATGACAGCTCATAAATAGAGTGAGCCATGCTGTGTAGCCACGCCCTCTGATGAAGTTGATGACAAAAAACGTTAGGGTGGAATTACACAGCCACTCAGCTTGTCCATCCTTGTGGAGCTCAACCCGGTCGCCGCTGCGATCTTTCAAATCCTAGTGGCGGTAAGAGTGACATCAGGCAGGCAAGCGAATGTTACATGCTCGTTTTTATTTTAACGTTGTAAGTGCAATATGTAAGGGGGATTCGGTTTTTTCATTAAAATTGCTTTTTAACGGAATCACGCTATGAGAGCTTTTTTACCCTTTGCTAATGGATCCCAAGTTCATCAGCGGTAATCAGTTGGAGCCCGGCATTCCAGGATCTAATACTGTGGGAGTCCATACAGATCTATTATTGGTGAATTTGCATCGGAAGCTAAAGAGGTAGTCCGTACCATGATCCGATGATCAGAGGAGGAGGTCTGCTGAGTTGTGGAGTTTAATGCTGATTTTCACCTGATTTCTGTTGAGCGTAACATCCTAAGAGAATGGTGTCCTGCGTAGTGTGGTGAAGGGATGAAGAGATTCAAGAATTACATATATTTTCTCAACATCTCCCCGTGCACTGTTGGTTACCTTGTTACAGCTGATTACTCCATACAGACTTTCTAATTTTATTTATATTGAGGACATTGTGTTTTCAGCAATCATTGTCTGCTTGACACAAAAACTTGTTTATTGGACACTTTGTGTTGAAACATTAGTTTAGCACTGCTAACACCTATATTTTCCTTAGAGTGTGTAGACATGTAATATACACACACACATTCCAGTGTGGTTGTACATATGTGAGTCCGATTAGTACAGATCAGACTGGGGTTCTCGGTCACCCTGTGCCCCTATTAGAGACACAGGGTCACTTAGACATAGGAGGTGCGTGGGGAGCTGAAACAAGGGTTTCCCAACCTCCCCAGGGGATTCTGGGTTCTACAGGCCCCCCCCCCGCCCAAAGTGACTCCCATCACAGTCGGTTCCCACAAAACCAAAAAAAAAAAATAGCAAGCTGATCATATTACACAGCTATGAAATTGGTACTACGATGAGTTATTGGAGCGGGAATATCTGAGACACGTTCCTTCTTTGTGTTCTTTATACTGATTTTAAAATTCTCATGGAATGCTCATTTGTGACACTGTTGAAATATGAGCAAGTTTTGAAATTGTCAAACGATGTATATGTATTATGACTAGGTAATGTATTGTTCTATGGCTGATTTTTCACATTTATATTATAGACATATGATCAAATTCCTTAAACACCCCTGAAGGAGATGGTTATGCTCTGAAATGTGTCAGCTGAAGGAGTATCACATTCCATCATTTTTTTTGTGTGTAATTCTAGATAACATTGTGTACATTCTATGTTTAATGTTTTTATAAATACCTGATTAATACAATTTTTTACTGCATATCATTTCATGGATTTAGTGTCTTAAAAGTCCACTAAAGGGGAATTTAGTTTGTTCTAGAAAACGGTCATTCTGGACTCTTTGAATTCCCCAGATTATATGCTAAAGGTTTGAATGAACCCTCTGAGTACATATCGCTAGCAGACTTCCATAAAAACCTGGGATTCTTGGGTTACACATATTGCAACACATCTTCAAGATGACCAACTGCATAAAAACCCCCGTTAGACTTACCGGTAACGGTATTTCCAGGAACCTTCCAGGACAGCTACTTGAGAGATGATCGGCTCCGCCCTCTACAGGAAACACAAATCAGATAGAATTTAAAAGGCCCCTCCCTTTCCTCTGACCCTCAGTTGTTTAGAAGATCAAGTAACCTCCACCGAAGGTGCACTCGGCAGAGGAAAAAAATAGAAAACATAAAACACACCACTACCAGGAAAACATGGTTGACCAGTGAAAAAAAAAATAGAATAGGGTGGGAATATAGACGCTGTCCTGGAAGGTTCCTGGAAATACCGTTACCGGTAAGTCTAACGGGGGTTTTCCCCCCTCACCTTCCAGGACAGTTACTTGAGAGTATAAGCAAGATTTAATACCTTAGGGAGGGACGACAGCCTGAAGCACTTTAGTACCAAAGGAAAGGTCCTGGCTGGAAAGCATCTGAACTCTATAATGCTTGACAAATGCATGAGAGGAGGACCAGACGGCAGCTTTAGAGATATCTTACCATGAAGCTCCCGCTCTTTCTGCCCATGATGTGGCCATGGATCTAGTTGAATGGGCCCTAATTCTAGAAGGAGGGGTGCGACCTGATGCTTTATATGCCTCACAGATAGTTCCCCTAATCCACCTAGCAACAGAACTTTTAGATGCTTTGGACCCCTTCTTGGGGCCACTGAACAAAACTAACAGTTGGGAGGAACTCCTAAACCCAGTGGTCTTTTCTAGATAAAGCAGAAGACATCTCTTTAGGTCTAAAAGACCAAACCTTTCCTCTTCCGTATTCTTGGGAGAGGTGCAGAAACTAGGGAGGACTACCTCCTGGGACCTATGAAAGTTGGAAGAAACTTTGGATAAATAGAGTGGATCGGGTTTAATCACCACCCTGTCCTCTAAAATCCTCAGGAAGGGATCTTTACAGGAAAGAGACTCTAGATCAGAAATCCTTCGCCCTGATGTCATAGCCAAAAGGAAGGACAACTTCAAAGAAATAATTTTTAGGGAAGCCTCATAAGGAGCTCCTGTTAGTGCATTTAATACTAATGACAGATCCCAGGGTGGAACATGTTTGAGGATCCTGGGAGTATGTCTAGATCTGGCTAAAAGGAACCTCCTGACTAAGGGATCTTCTGCTAGTCTTCTTTCTGAAAACAAAGATAGGGCAGCAACCTGAACCCTAAGAGTGTTGACAGGGAGCCCCTCTTCCACTCCCTCCTGCAGAAAATCTAAAATGCAGGGAGTGGAAAAAGAATTTAAACCAGAATTCCTTTGCCAGGAAATAAAAGTTTTCCAAACTTCCCCATAGATTCTTCTTGTGACCAACTTACGGCTGTCCAGGACAGTATGAATAACCCTCTCTGAACACCCATTTAACTGTAGGATGCGCCACTCAGCCTTCAGGCCGTCAAATGAAAGGTCTGAGGGTTTGGATGCAATACCGGTCCCTGATGGAGTAGATCCTTTCGAACTGGAAGGGGCCAGGGAGGATACACAGATAGGGCCTTCAGAGAGGAGAACCAACTCCTCCTGGGCCACCAGGGGGTAATCAGAACGACTTCTGCTCTGTCCTGAATAATTTTCTGAACCACTAGGGGCAAAAGGGTAAAAAGGAGGGAAGGCATAGGCCAGGCTGAAGTCCCAAGGGAAGGACAGTGCATCCGTCCCCAAGGACTCTGTTTCTCTCTCCAGAGAGAACGCCGGTAGTTTCTTGTGGAGACTGGAGGCAATAAGATTCACTGCGGGGAGACCCCATCTTAGCACCACCACCTGGAACGTGCCTTGATGTAGTTCCCAACCGCTGGAACTGATGCACACCCTGCTCATAAAGTCCGCCAGCACATTTTCTGACCCCTTAATGTGGACTGCCCTTACTGAAGTGACATAGATCTCTGCCTAGGACAGAATCTGTTGCGTTAATGACAGAAGCGATTCAGAGCGAGTGCCCCCTTGCTTGTTCAAGTACGCCACTGTTGTGGCATTGTCTGAAAATATTAAAAGGTCCTTTGAATAGACCCTCTCTCCCAGAGACATAAGTGCTTTCCTCACAGCCAGAAGCTCTCTGAAATTCGAGGAGCGACCTGCTTCCTCTGGCAACCAGACTCCTTGAGCCTGCCAGCCCTGTGAGTGAGCACCCCAACCCCACAGATTGGCATCTGTGGTAATCTTGACCGGGCAATGTTGTGTCCAATCCTTCCCCCTCTGCAGATGTTCTCGCTGCTCTCACCAGGCGAGATCTAGAAAATTCCCTTCTGGTAGATTTACCAGCTGATCCAGAGAATTTTTCCTGCGATCCCAATGGAGCAAAAGAAAAGCCTGAAGGGGTCTGGAGTGCAATTGAGCCCAAGGCACCCCTGGAATGGCTGCAGTCATTAGGCCCATGATTCGCCGAAGGGAGGTCTGAGGGAGCAGTTTGAAGGTCTGCACAGAGAGAAGAATCTTCACAATTTTCTCTTCGGGAAGAAAAATCTTTAGGGCAACAGAGTCTATTCGATAACCCAGGAAAGTATGCTCTGTGAGGGTACTAGGCAAGACTTCTGGTTGACCTTCCACCCTAATTTTTGAAAGGTCCGCAAAACCAACTGTAGGTCTTGAATAAGGGACTCCTTGCCCTGAGAAAAAAAATCAAAAAATCGGCTAGATATGAGACGATTGATACACCTTGAATCCGAAAAAAGGCCATGACTTTGGCCATGATTTTTGTGAAAATCCTCAGTGCTGCCGAGAGACCAAAAGGAAGGGCATTGAACTGCCAGTGAGACGGCTCGTTTCCCACGAGCACTGCAAACCTGAGGAACCTTTGGTGGCTCTGGCAGATTGGTACATGAAGATAAGCATCCTGAAGGTCCAGGGTCACAATGAAGACCTCTGGTAACAACAGATTCTTTACTGAATAAATGTTCTCCATACGGAAACGTCTGTAAACTATGTATTGGTTCAGGACGCTTAAATTTATGACCATACGAAAGCCGCCAGAAGCTTTCTTGAACAGAAAGACGTGAGAATAAAATCCCCAAAACTTCTGATTTTCTGGGACAGGAGAAATAACTCCCTCTGTTTCCCACAGAGATCAAATTTAACATGGCTTGCCGTCTCTCGGCAGGTGGGTAAGAAAAAACTTCCGGGGGTGGGTGGGTATGGGGATTTTTGAATTCCAATCTGTAACCCTTTTCCGGAGTTTGAAGGATAAAGGAATTGGTGGAAATCTCTGCCCATTCTTTGATGAAATGGCACAATCTTCCCCCTACCCCTAACCTGGCGTCACTGGGTATTCTTGGAAGGGGCTGAAGGAGCAAAGGGAGTTCCCGCTTTGTGTTTGTCTTTGTTAAAGGACCATTTCTTTTTAGTCTGTTGCTTGTTTTGGAAGCCACGAAAAGGCCTCTTATTCTGGGGCTTATTCCTTTGGGAAGAAGGGAATCGTTTACCTTTCTCAGAGGAACGAGATAAGACTTCTTCTAAGGATGAACCAAACAACAGTTTGCCTTCGAAAGGAATGCCACAGAGCTTATTTTTGGAAGTAAGGTCACCTTCCCAAGATTTAAGCCAGATAGCTCGCCTAGCTGAATTAATGAGAGCAGAAGCCCTGGCTGTGGATTTCACTGAATCTGCTGCTGCATCAGCTAAGAAGGCGACTGACTTGGCAATGAGTGGGAGGGATTCTCTAATCTCTTCCTTGGGGGTGTCAGATGCCAGAAGATCATCTAGACGCTGAACCCATACGTCTAAATTTCTAGCCACACAGGTGGATGCTACCGCTGGGCCTAAAGAATAGGCTCAAACATCCCAGGCCCCATGCAGCAATGAGTCTGCCTTTTTATCCATTTGATCCTTAAGGACCCCAGAATCCTCAAAAGAAAGATCTGACCTTTTGGACACCTGCGACATAGGGGCATCTAATCTAGGACACTTAAAGAAAACCTCCTCAAAATCAGGCTGAAAAGGAAATCTTTTGTGTCCTCTGGATTGGAACAACCTTTTTTCAGGTTCTTTCCATTCAGATAGAATCATGTCTCTAAGAGATTGATGTACCGGAAAGGTTCTAGATTTCCATCCCTGAAGGCCCCTATACATTTTATCCTCTACAGATTGAGCTTGCTGTGGCATCTCAATCTGCTTTTAATAGTTCATCAATATCCTCAACTGGAAAAGATGCTTAGATGAGCTACCTGTATCTTCCTCTGATGCAGACTTTTCATCAGATGAAGTGACTGAATTCTCACCTTCCTCCAGATCAGAGGTATTGCGTGAACTAATAGTCTCAGATACTAATAAGGGAAGGGACTTGCAGAGGTTGAAGGATCTTGAGCTATGGGTCTAGAAGAGAGAGGGCCTATACTAGTAACCCTATCATTCATTGACCGAAAAGAGTCCACTACCTCCTTCATAGAAGTCATTAAAGGAGGAAGACTCTGAACTAGCTCTGGGTGGGATACAATCCACACAAAATAGCTTTTTATAACTATCAGAGAGCCTGGCTCTACAGTTCCCACATTTCTTCTTCACCGGTTTGGCCTAGAAGAGAGCAGAAACAAGGACCATGAATAAAAAGGATCCATACAAAAGAAGTCCCTTACTGTAGCTATCCACAGACCAGGGCTTACCTTCGGGGCAGTATGGGACCCGGATGCTGCCGCTGGTTCAATACGAGCGGATGTTCCATCCTCAGACTTGTCCTCAAGCTCCATGAAGCAAGCGGAGAACGGTCGCAGAGAAGACTGCTGCTGTACCGCGAAAACTGCGCCTAGAATGGCATTTTTAGCAGGCCATTCCCCTGCAGCATGTCCTCAGTGTCTCTACACCATGCTCCTTATAAAAACTCGGCGTCCGGAAGTGCGTCATGTGACTTCCGGTTCCATCTTGCTGCATCACCGGAAGTCCTCCTGACGCCATCTTGGTACACCAGAATGAAGCATTTAGGAGGACACGGTTCCACACAGCAGCGCTGGGGAAAGGAAGGGAGTTGTCACCATTTACATAGGCAAGTAACCCTTAGAAATAGGAAACCCTTCTGGTACAGACCATCATCCAGGACTTGGCCACAACTAGTCCTGGATGAAACCAGAGAAGGGTCCACCAACCACAGTTACCAGACCATAAGAAAACAAAAAACGTGTCGGTGCTCCTGGAGGGTCTGGAAACACAAAACAACTGAGGGTCAGAGGAAAGGGAGGGGCCTTTTAAATTCTGATTTGTGTTTCCTGTAGAGGGCGGAGCCGATCATCTCTCAAGTAGCTGTCCTGGAAGGTGAGGGGGGAAAGTGTTAGTAAACCCAGGACCCTGCATTCATTATATCTGATCTCCCACAGAACATGGAAATGCAATTATTTTAGCAAATATAAACCGCTAAATACCTTGTCTCATCAGCAGTATAGAGCAGTCTTGTGACTTCTATCAGTGCCTGGTTGAAGCTTGTAGGAGGAGTTTTCATACTGCACTGGCTGGCTTATCAGGATGCAGGAACCGACCCTCTGCCAGGACAGTGCTACTTGACCCTGTGCTGATCACATGCACTCCCAAGGAAAAAAAAAAAAAAAAAAAAAACACCTCTAGCAATACACACACCAAACGGCATGTGCATCCTAACGCCAATAACTGTTTTAACCGGACATGTTTTGGAGACAATGCAAGGAGGATCTATCCCATACAGGATTAAACAGCCTTTACACACAATGTAGAGGATTAACCCCACAGCAAGTATAACAAGCATGCTTTACTACATATACAGACCGATTTTACCGTTGTGGGTTTAGTAACACTTTAAGGCGATTCCTGCCTGGCCCTACTGTGCAAAATGTCAAATACTCGTTATTTGGATTTGAACACAGACCTATTTCCATTTTTATTATAGTGCAACTCAGTGAGCGGACCTCAGTCTGTAGCTGTCCTCCAGCTGTATTTGTCAGCCCTATACTGGCACTATGGGGAGAAATTAAAAGCATTGTGCAAGCATGTTTGTACAACTCTTCTAAATGTAGAACATTGAGCAGATACTGCTTCTAATTCACAAAAAAAGGTGCAAGCTCATTTGTTATTTAGGAGTGATCTATTCTTTTTTTCTGTGACAGACACAGCACACAGAGCTAAAGCTGCATGTTCTGATCTCTCTGCCCACCCCGATCAGCTCAGCTCAGGGGAGGAGGGTGTTAATCCTGTGCAGTCTCTGCTCATGTAGCACTATCACTACATGGGCAGAGAGGGATGTGAGCTGTCAGCTAACATCTCATGTGACAGGGTCACACCTAGGAGGAAATGTGGCAGTTTGTATATATAAAAAAAACTGCCTTATCCCCCCTGATAATCAGGTGCACACCTGCGCTAGTTTCTATTTCACTCTGAAATATAAACTGGTGCAGGTGGCACAGATGGATCTGAAACAGATTTCCTCTGTTAATGTGGCGCCAGCCACTTCTTACAGTTTCTGGGCTTGGTTAATTCCCCAGAATAGGTCCAACAAAGAATCTGGCAGCAAAAGATGGACATTTACATGTGTACAAGATAAATAGACACTGTTGGCTGCCACTTCTCGGTACCAACACATAAGCATTAACAATGCATAGCCAGTGGTGCGGCCACACTACTGGCTACAACATTGTTAATATTTACATGTTCCAGCAAAAACATTTTCAAACAGAACATGGTCCAAATGCAGCTCCAGACTTTTTTTGCACTGCTAAATGCAGTGCAACATTAAGCTGCTAGGTGCGGTTGTGTGAATAGGCCCACCATCTTCTTTACTGCTGCGTACAGAACTATATGCAACGTTTTTATAGTCTGTTTTAAGAAGTCCTAAATATGATTGTTACCAGATATACTCAACCCTTTCTCCACCAACAAATGAAACCAGTAAACATCTAACTCTACTTGTGCATTTACAATAAATTAAAAACACACCATCTTAGAAGTTTTTGAAAGTTTATTATGTAAATTATGCAGGGAATATTTTTAGTTCTCCTTTTCTTGCACAGTCTTTGTGCCACGCAGACGTCCAGTACGACGAGCAGCAATAAGACCAACTTTGCGACCAGCTGGAGCATCTCTCCTGATAGTTGAAGGTTTGCCAATGTGCTGATGGTTACCACCACCGAAGGGATGTTCTACAGGCTGCAGAGAAAAGGTAAAGGGTCAGTAAATTTATAGGTTAGGTTTCTATAATCCACTGCAAATTAACTGGACGCATGTTATTCAACAAGATATGAGCTAAAGTTACAATCTTTATCACAATGCATTAAAAAAAAGTATTTAACTCTTTATATATGCAATTTAAAATGTAAATTTTAAAGTACAAAGTAAAACATTAAGGAAGAACTGTACCAAGCTGCTAGGATGGCAAAGCAGTCAGTACGCATAACCATTATGTACAGTCTTTGTATTGACAGCATGCAAAATTCATTAAGGGAGAAGTATGGGCTTTCACAAAAAAAAAAAAAAAAAAAAAGGTTTTGTATACCTCACCTAAGTGGATGCAGCATGGACCTGATGCATCTGTCCCCTGCCGCCTCTGCACAGAAAACTAAGCGATCGCACACTGTCGATTGTTCAGTTTCCCCCTTGCCTCTGAGCATAGGGCGGTTGACTGTCAGCTGGAGTGCTGGGCTGTGGAAGGGGTGGGAGCAGCTGGCCTAGTCTCCCAGCGGCTCACTGAGAGGCTGTGCCATCTGAGGCATCTAGGTGGATCTCGGACTGAGGTCAGGATCGATCCAGCTCCTGGAACAGCTGAGTGACGTTGGCCGACAGTGGACTTTAGGCCACTGTTGGCTGAAAATGGGTCACAGAAGTGCAGTCCTGTGATCCATAGGAGAAATAGGGCAAAAAAAAACCCAAACCGTGCAAGAAATGGGGTAATGTGCACCGCAAACTAGCACATTACAAAATACTCACCTTGGAATGAAACCCTCCAGCACTGAACCGTCACCTGCTGACCTCTTCCCCTGCTCTTTCTTCCGGGTTTGAGTGCTCCAGCTATGTGATTGGCCGGAGCCACGATGGCTTCACTCCCGCGCAAGATACCTCGGTTCCAGTATGAAGCTCTGCCATTCTAGCAAGGTATGCCAGACCTTGAGAGTGCATGCATTAGTGATGCCACTGGCTACATGCAGGGTGAATCATTCCTAAACGGTGCACATTTAGGAGATATTCACTTTACCTACAGGTAATACCAAGCAGATTTCACTACCACTTTAAAATTTAAAAAGCCATCGCCATAATTCAGGCATTATGTTGTGGTGAAGGGACAAAATCTTTTCAAGTGATTAGTCTGTCATTGCTAAAAGTCAAAGTCATACTCCACTGAAGCCAGTGTCCAGATTGTGTACTGAGAAATGGCAAAAGCTAATACCAGCTGTATGTAAGATAGTTCTATATTAAAGACTAAAATCTGTGCTAAGCGCTGGCAGTCCTCTGTTCAGTAGGCCACTATATTAAGCATTTACATGGCTTGGTAGTCATCCTTAAAGAGGAAGTAAACCCTCATGGGTTTTACTTCCTCTTTTATTCCCTGCAAAGTAAAAGCATAACAGGCTGATATGCACTGCATACTAGCCCATTATGTGCCACTTACCTTCAAACTAAGCCCGCGATGTCCCTGCATCAATCTTCACCCCTCTTCCCTCTGGGGCCATGGACTCCGGCTCTGTGACTGGCCGGAGTCGCCGGACACGGCACGGGCCCTTTAGAAATGGCAGAAATTGTGCCCTTCCAGAGCACATGCGCCGATGATGTCGGTGCAAGCGTATATGGTAAATATCTCCTACGGTAGGTAGGAGATATTTCCAGTACCTATAGGTAAGCCTTATTTTTAGGCTTACCTGTAGGTAAAAGTGGTGTAACTAGGTTTACAATCACTTTAAATGATAACACACCCTCTGTCTTTTGGATTTGTGTTTCTAAATAAAAAAAAAAAAAAAAACAAACACAAAAACACAACACACACTTGCTAATATTTTTGGCAAAACCCATCATACTGCTTATTGGCTATTGTAGGCAGGACCTGTGGCTACTGAACACAGGATTAGTGACTGTACATCTTATGGTTCAAAATTCAGATAGGACCAGCCCAATTTCAACTCATGTATGGGAACCCTGGTTGTACAAGTCGATCGACCAACTTGCAGTACAACCAGCCTGTCAGGTTTTTCCCAAAGGATTTGTGCTGCCAGCTATAATGTTCTGCCGGAGAGGGAGCATTCCCCACGAGTAGAACTCACACTTGTTGAACTGAGTTGTGCCAACAGAGCCACCCTGAGCTTGAACTGTACCAAAAGTTTAGCAGTATATGGCCAGCTTAAGGCAGACATTCTTTACCATGCAGGTAATCAGAGGACTACATAACAGCTAGCAAGGGGTGCGGGCAACTACTGCTACGATAAGGGGCAAGGAAGCTGCACAAGGAAAAAAAAAAATATATAATATACGCATTTTTTTGCTGGCTCCTCGCCAGCGATGGGAATTAATTCTCAGCTTCCAAAGGGATCAGTCAGGTATGGAATACACAAACGTTAAACCTGGATTTTTAAAATTGTAGCTGGAGTTCTACATATTCTTATCACATCTGGGAAAATGTAAAGGCATAAAATCTTTCCCCTCTGATGAATTAAGCATCTCCACTTGTGATGGCACCCAAACAGGACCAAAATTTGGTGAGTTGAGCCAATGGGAGTGACCACCACTACACTACCACCTATAAGCTGATTTTTACAGGCAAACACCCCCCCCCCCTTTTGCCTCTTACCGCAAGGCCCAAAATATTCTTTATGCATGTTAGAATGCACAAAGATTTAGGACTGGATTAAAAAAAAAAAAAAACAACAAAACTAAAAACCACACTTACATTCATAGCCACACCACGGACACGTGGCCAGCAGTTTCTCTTAGCCTTATATTTGTGGTAGGCACGACCTGCCTTCAGGATGGGCTTATCAATACGTCCACCACCAGCAACGACTCCTGCATTTAAAAAACATCAAACCAGTTGGTAAGGGACACGCAGTTGTAATATGTAATCAAGGAGTAACAGGCTTGCATTTTAATGCAACAAGGCCAAACATTCTGGCCGGCTAACTGGGCCGACGCACTCACCAACAATTGCTCTGTTTGCAGATGAGATAACTTTCTTGGAGCCAGAGGGCAGCTTTACTCTGGTCTTCTTTGTTTCAGGATTGTGGGAGATGACTGTAGCATAGTTGCCAGATGCACGAGCCAACTTGCCACGATCACCTGGCTTCTCCTCTACACAACAAACAATAGTTCCTTCGGGCATGGTACCAACAGGGAGGACATTACCAATGTTTAGCTGAGCTAAAGAGAAAAAAAAAAAAAAAAAGTTAGCTAAGAATCAAGTTTTTCAGGATCATCACATAAAAGTAACATTCCAAAAGCAATTTTACATATGCTAGTTTGACCCACTGGTTTCAATAATCACTAACCTGGAAGAAATATATATAATCAAGAGATTTTTAAGCGCTTATCTGAATTCTTGTTTCACGTCAATGAGTTGAACCCATTAGATCAGCAAGAGAGCTAGTCATTTCAAAAGGAAACATTAAAGGATTTTCAAAGAACTTTTTTTTAGAACAAATCAAGTCTGTGAAATGTCAAACAGACCAACAATCATGATTACAATGCTAAAACTATGGTAGTCTTAAATCAATAAGAGAGGAAAAAAAAAAAAAAAAAAGTATACTTAGGAGACTGCAGGGTTAATACTTTGACTGCTACAGAAAACCATTTGTGGCCAGACTGGAACCACTTTACTTGTCAGTTTGATTTGTATCACCAATTTATGTCTTAGTACCAGCCTGTGTTAAAGTGCATTGAATTTGAAGGGCTGCCTTTTCTGAAGTCATTTAAATGTTTCTAGGATTGAACTGCCATTTTACCTTTCTTGCCACAGTACACAAATTGACCGGTATGGATACCCTCAGCCGCAATGAAAAGTTCAGTCCTCTTTTTGAACCTGTAAGGGTCACGGAAGGCAACTTTAGCAAGTGGAGCACCACGGCCAGGATCGTGGATAATGTCCTGTGGAAATAAAAAAATAATTTTATTTCAATGATAAAAGAGGTAAACATTTTTCCAACAGTTACCAGAGAACTACTGTCCACATGCTTTTATTTATAACTAGATCTTCCTCACATACCTTTTAAAAAGCAAAAAAATATGTTGAATACCCACTTTACCAATTTATCCTGGATATAATAAGGAAGACCCAAGAATTTCATGTACACTTGAGACCACCAGTTTCGTCAACTGCAAAAACATTTTCTGACCCCTTACATCTTAAAGTGGCACTAAAACTTCATAAAAAAAAAAAAAAAAAAATTAATAATAATAATAATAATAATAATAATAATAATAAAAGGTCATACTTACCTGCTCTGTACAATGGTTTTGCACAGAGCAGCCCCCATCCTCCGCTTCTCGGGTCCCCTGCTGGTACTCCTCGCGCCCCCCCCCCCTGCAGAGTGCCCCCCCAGAGCATGCCGCTTGCCCTGGGGGCACTCATGCGTGCTTACTCCTGAGCTGCCGCTCTATGTCTAAGACACCGAAAGTGGCTTGGCCTCACCGGCTGTAATTGACAGCCCAATGGCTCAGCCAATGAGCAGAGGGAGACCCGAGGCTCCCGTGCACAGCACTGGATTGTGTACAGGTAAGTATTGGGGGGCTGTGGGGGGGAGGAGCAGCACACAAGGTTTTTTTTTTTACCTTCATGCATTGAATGCATGAAGGTAAAGAAAACCTTCAGCCTTAACTATAAGTAGGCAGAGATCCATTATGAAGATTACGCTAAAGTCCTTTATTTTCCAGAATTTTACATAGTCTAAAGTGGCCCCAAAATATAGGAGGCGAAAGAAAAAGGGGGGGGGGGGGGGGAGAAAAAAAAAATCAGATGGGGGTGGGGGAAATAGAAAAGGAGGAGATAAGTATGGGGAGAGACTGAAGTCTAGCAAACCCATACAAAGTATGACCTCTCACTGTTCATCTTTTTGTTTTACAGCCACTGTCAAGCATTCTGTGTCATTAATCTTGCCACTGCTATCGATTGACCAATTGTCGGTACAGCATTTTTTATGCCCAGGGTCAGATGAAAGCTAGACGATTGGTTGCTATGGGTTACATCACCTGTTGGAATAGAAGTCGTTGCAGATACTTTCAATTAATTTCCTCCAATGTGCCTTCATTATTAGAGTGATGGTAGCCAGAAGGCTTTAATCCCCCACTGGCCAAAGTGCATGGGCAAGGGGTAACTATGCATCTCACTCTGCCCTTCGATAGTAAAGGCCAAAAGGACAGAGTTATCTGCGTTTCATGCAATTGTGTTAGGGTCACCAGCTTGGAGTCCAACTTGGTCACAGCAGGCATGCGATGCACCAACATATGTGAAAAACCTTTTGGGCAACATTCACATGCAAGTTTCAGATGTTGTAACCACAAATGCACATATACGTAATCCTCAGGAAAAAAAAAGCCATACAAACTTTTGCCTTTGCACATAAACACAACAGAAATTATGGCACACTTCTATGTTGATCACCAAGGGCAGCATTGGATAATTGGTACTCACTTTCACAATGCCCTTGATGTAGCCATGCCTTTCTGCGAAGTCAACAGCCCTGAGCTTAGCAGGTCCTTTCCTGTGCTTTACATGGGCTCTGAAAACAGACCCCGCACCTTTTCTCTGTCCCCTGATTACACGTCCCATGGTGCACTGGAAAACAAATGTTGCAAAGATATGTTTAATTAGGTTATTTGATATGCAAAACCAAACAGCCACAAAGCTAAAATAATCTCCAAAACTAGTAGAAAATCTTATTTACTAAACATACAACAGCTAACACAGACATACATTGCAGGAATACTTTTATAAAATCATAGTGTTAAATAACTAAACTTGTGAACCATTTCAATAAGTCATCTTTAGGCTGTTAAAATGTTTCACTGTGGGAAGGATTTCCACACTGCAACAAATCATGTAAACATCTTGCATTCTCAATGAGAAGACAAAGCGATATTAAAAGCTTCTTTTTATTAGAACAAACAAGGTATACTTACCTGCTCTGTGCAAGGGTTTTGCACAGAGCAGCCCTGATCCTCTTCGGCAAGTGCCCCCATGGAAAGCTGCTTGGAAAAAGCTGTTGAGATGCTAAGCTTGCTGCCAATCAAGCATCTCTGTTGTCTGGATCCTTCCAGGGCCTGAAGCAGCTCTGTGACATCTGCCGACAACGGGCATTAGCTTATTATATGCCGATTCAAGGTCGCAGTATAGTAGAAAAAAAAGTGCAATCCTGAGACCCACAAGAGAAGCATGGCAAAATAAATTTGCTATACTTCTCAAATGCAAGTGATCCATATTAGAAATGGGTATGAGAATTTTAATGGCCCCAAATAGTTTCCCAATGTGAAAAAACATTAGTAAACTAATAAGGATGTTAATGAGCTACTATAATCAGAATAGGTTATCTAGACTTCAACCTATTCAGACAAGTGCTTACACAAAAAATTGTAGCGGCTGACTTTTACTATAAGGACACTTACCTGTCCAGGGATCCAGCGCCATCCTTACCAGAGCCAGTTCTTCGCTGGTCTTCGGTTTCTGGCATGTATAGGGTGGGAAGCCGGCTGTGACCCTTTCCAGCTTCACACTCTGCGAGTTGCGCAGCGCTTTGAGAATGGTCCTGCAGCCTCTTGGGAAAGGTGGTTATCCAGTGTACAGTGTTCTAGATGTCCTTGTCCTTAAAGTAGAAGTTAAGCCTTAAACTAAAATCTCTAAATCTACTGGCAGCCACAATCTAATAACCCATCTAGCCCTGTAAAGCAAAAATCGCTATTACATACCTTTTCTGAAGCCGCTTCAGTCCCACACTGAGCTGTCAGCGGTAGCTTCTCTGTGTGGGAAGGTGCAGGAGAGGCAGCTGACAACGGAAGCCCCATAGTAAAGTCACTTCCCAGGCGTTGTCTCCTGTACACAGCATCCGCTGCTGGAGACCGCTTCAGAGAAGGTATGTATAGCATTTTTTTGCTTTACAGGGCTAGATAGGTTAGTCTTAGATTGTGGATGCAAGTAGATTTAGAGCCCTTTCACACACTCAGCACGGCTGTGTTAGCGGTAAAGCACCGCTAGTTTTAGCAGCGCTTTTCGGCCGCCACCGGGGCCCTGCTAGCGGCCGAAGAAAGGGTTAAATGCGCCCAAAAAGTGCCGATGACAAATCGTTTGCAGGCGCTTCAGCAGAGGAGCCCATTCATTTCAATGGGCAATATCCTGCAAGCGCACTGCTCCAGTGTGAAAGCACTTGGGCTCTCACACTGGGGCTGCAGGGGAGGTGTTTTACAGGTGCTATTTTTTGACCTTTAGCGCCTGAAAAACACCTCAGTGTGAAAGGGGTCTAAGATTTAAGTTTTAGGCTGTACTTCCACTTTAAATAAGAATATACAAACAAAAAAATGGTAGTAGCCAAGGACTTTTTGAGGAACATATAGATATAAAAGGACACTGCGTGTTCCAAGAGGTTGTGGGCAGGCACCTCCTCTCTCCCCTCCCCCAAATAAACTTCCAATATTGTTAAAAGGGGGGGGGGGGGATTCTTAACCTCTTGGCCATTTAAGGGGTTTAGGATGCCAGGAGGCTGTGTTTATGATCATGTGACCGCCGTATTTGGCTGTCACATAATCAGAAAGCTCCCGATCCCAAGTAGCGATCGGGAGCTTGTCAGTAACTGTGTCTGGAGCATGTGCTCTCAGCACAGCTGTATTTAAACTAATAATGAATGTAAACTTCTGTTTTGAATCCCTCGGCATCGGCTGCACGCATATGCGGCCGCTCAGCACTAAGGCCCACCCGCTGAGAGACCGCATATTTGTGTGCAGCCAGTGCCAAGGAGGTTAACAGAACTCCACGTTCAGGGAGGAGTTTTAAACAAAAAAAACTCTGAATTTTTTTTTTTTTTTCTAAACTAACCCAAACCACATTATATATATATATATATATGTTTCTCCATGTGCGCCTATTGAAGTCTATGGACATAAATGCACCTTAGAAGTCACTGCACCATGTTGCATTGATGTGAATGGGCATCATAGAGAATAACGTGATTCATAGTAAAGCATTACAGCGAACGTAGGCAATAAAAAAAAAATATCACACCAGTGTGGTCTCGATCAGATGTAGGACTTTTATTGAATTCCTGTCCTTAGAGAATATGGACATGAAGGATCGTGTCACATCGGTGCAATGTGGGAACCACAGTGATTCCTGTGCGGGTTCCCACATTGCATCTGACAATTCACACTGACATCTTCAAACCGGTGTGGGCGTCAACGTAAAGTTAATGGCACCCCTAAAAATCAGTTCACAGAACACAGTGTGCACTGTGGAATCAGATAGAAATCTAATAGCATGGGTATGAACACCCGTGTGATCCGATTCCAGTGCGGACCAAAAAAAAAAAAAAGGGGGGGGGGGTCCTACACCATTCTGATGCAAACGCAATGTGATTTCAGTCATGCAAACTGCTGTGTGGCTCAGTTTGCATCTCATGTGATCTGCACAGCATTGCAAATCACATGCGATGTCCGCAATCGCGTAAGTGTGAACCCAGCTGAAAGGTGGGATATGGAATAGAAACCCCGGCTCACCCGGAGGTCATCTGCCAGGTTTGGCTTTAAAAACAACTATTGTATGTTCATCTATGTATGATCCACACAGCCATAAGCTTACTATAAATCATACACAAGGGGTAGTGAAATGATTGGATACTGAGAAATGACAACAACCAGAAGAGAAGGCAGGGATGGCAGCCCAGCTCCATGATAGCTAGAGATATATATATATATATATATATATATATATATATATATATATATATATATTAATTATACAGATATAGATGTCACATATATAGGAAGAGCTTCTATCAATGCCTTGTGTTCTTAGAATCAATACTGCCTAGTCCCTCTCCTACAATCCTAGCACTATGGATGAGCAGCAAAGCCGGTCCGGCACCCGAGCCTGCTTCCCCCTCAGATAATACCCACAATTCCTCCTCCAATCCCACCAATACTCCGTCTACCAGCACGGAGCGGAGTGCACACACCCGTCCTGATATACAATGAGAACTAACGAGGCGGGATGGCCGCCCCCCACAACGGATTACAAAACGGAGACACAACACTATCATCCTACCTAGGCCCGGGCTGTTCGCGAAGAGGAAGTTCCCAGCACCAGGAGGCGGATTTCTTCCGGAGAAAGAGACTGCGCAAGGCTACATGGGAAGTTACGTCACGAAAATAAAACCTTGGCGGCCATATTTGAATTGGGCAAAGCCTTTGAGACCGATTATAACGTTGTTAATCAATAATGGATTAAAGCCCGGCGGTCACCGAGCGCGGTTGTATTACGTGTTACTAGGTTTCCCACGTAGGTTTTTCTGGCTGCTCGTTAGTTAGAGGTCGCACGTGTTCTGTGTATTCCTCCCTCAGGAGAATTCTCTGCTTAGCTTTGGGAAAGTCTTGGCAGAGATGAGTTTTGTAAAAACGTTTATTCTGAGGAATGCATTCTGTCTAAAAAAAAAAGCCAACTCGTCAGAAACTCCAACTATCTAACTTCCGGTTTCTTTAAACCATCAGTAATTGGAGATTTTGACAGTTGCTGTTTGGACACACACAACACTTAGGGTTGCCACCTGTCCAGGATTCACCCGGACAGTCCAGGTTTTGAATCACGTGTCCGAGTTTCAGTCCACCTGAAACCCAGACACATTCAGACCAGGCTGAGGCTCCCTAAGTAACCAAGGGTCATACACAAATCTAAATAAAAGAAAAAAACTGCGCTTAAAAAAGAAGAAAAAATAAGCTGCGGTCATAAGTGTAGCCCACCAAATTAAATCAAAAAGGAAAAAAACGCGCTATGAGTGATATATACATAAGTCCAATTGTGAAGTCCCATATAACATAAAATGAATAGTCCCAATTACAGTCCAGGCAAGGAGGATAAGTAGATGATATAAAACTTCTTCCAAAGGAAACAGTAATGGTGAACACAGTAAGCAGAACACTCCAATATATATTGCGCTTACCAGAAGTAAGACATAAAAGGGCGAGTGGCTTAAACCCAGCCTGGGCCTTTAGATGTACACTCCAGATGAAGCAGGAAGGGCGCCCTCGTCCCGTGTATCCACAGATATAATTCAAAAAAGGTATAACAAAAATATAGCGTAATATTGTTTTTAAAAGGCACGCCAAACCAAAAAAAGAAGTGACACTCTATTAACCTTAAATCACGTGTGATCATATAAAATCCTATGCTGAATAGCTAGGACAATATGGTGAGTATCATGCAATCATGCAGAAATAAGTGAAAATAAAAAATTTTGAATGTAAATTTTATAAGGGTGAAAAATGCAACGACTTCCAAAATCTGCTTACCAGATATAGTTGGACAGTCGACGTGTATAAAACACCCCAAGAAAATGTGAAAGGTTGTGGAGAAAACTCCCACCAGGTGCTGAGAAAGCTAATAGTACGAGCTGCTTACCAGAAGGCAGACCCTCGTATGCAGATATAGTGAAACCAGGAACCAAACACCAAGGAACAGATATTTAAACGGACCTCCGGGATGTCCCCTTACCAGACAAATAAAGCAAAAAGGCAGATGTATTACGATCCCAGCCAGGCTCCCGACCGGAATGGTGTGCCTCGTCTTGCCCTCTCTGTGATCTGTTTGCTTGTAATTAGTATATGTGTGTATAAAAGGTCAATGAGTTTCTGGACTCCTGACAGACCCTTGCATCTTTCATCCAGTGCTGCACTGACGTTTCTGGATTCTAAGACTTGTCACACAGCATGAGCACCGTCACCCTATTATAACCCGGAGTTACGCGTTCCCTGTCATCGGGAGCTGTGATCAGAGTAATGACACTGCTAGCCCATCCCCCTACAGTTAGTAATCACTCCCCTAGGACATACTTAACCCCTCCCCGCCCCTAGTGGTTAACCCCTTCACTGCCAGTGTCATTTACACAGTAATCAGTGCATTTTTAATCGCACTGATCGCTGTATAAATGACAATGGTCCCAAAAATGTGTCACAAATGTCCGACATGTCCGCCATAACGTCGCAGTCACAATAAAAGTCGCTGATCGCCGCCATTACTAGTAAAAAAAAAAATATTAATAAAAATGCCATAAAACTATCCCCTATTTTGTAAACACTACAACTTTTGCGATTTTTTTTTACCAAAAATATGTAGAAGAATATGATTGGCCTAAACTGAGGAAAAAAAATGTTTTTTATATATTTTTGGGGGATATTTATTATAGCAAAATGTAAAAACAAATTGCGTTTTTTTCAAAATTGTCGCTATTATTTTGTTTATAGCGCAAAAAATAAAAATCGCAGAGGTGATCAAATACCACCAAAAGAAAGCTCTATTTGTGGGAAAAAAAGGACGTGAATTTTGTTTGAGAGCCATGTCGCATGACCGCGCAATTGTCAGTTAAAGCGACACAGTGCCAAATCGCAAAAAGTGCTCTGGTCAGGAAGGGGGTAAAATCTTCCGGAGCTTAAGCGGTTAGGACCTCATTGTTTACTGCCACGATGCTTCCATGTTGGTGTGTACGTAAGACCCCTTTCAAACTGGAGCGTATTGCAGGCGCTATAGCGCAATCCACCCTTAAAGTGCTGTCACATTCACTCCAGTGTGAAAGCCCAAGGGCTTTCACACTGGAGCGTTGCGCTAGCAGGACGGTAAAAAAATCCTGCTAGCCGCATCTTTGGAGTGGAGAAGAGCGGAGAAGGAGCGGTGTATTTACCGCTCCTTCACTGCTGCTGCCCATTGAAATCAATGGGACAGTGCGGCTATACCGCCCGCAATGAGCTAGGGGGGGCCTCCATGTCCATTTTGCTTGGAGCCCCCAAATTCCTTCAAACGGCTTTGCTCCCCTTGGGGCACCCGAATGTGTCCCAGGTCTTTTATAATCCTATAGTGTTTACTGCAAAAAAAAAAAAAAAAAATTGCCCTGTGCCGCAAAAGTGTTCGGGTTTGGCTTGAAGAAAAGGTGGCAACCCTAACAACACCAGTGTTCTGTTAGATTAGGCGACCCATCAAATCTTGTGACGTTCCATCAAGGCCATCTTGGTACGTCCCTGCACTCAGCTGCAGTAAGCCTACAGTCTGAAGTCGCCAAGCGGACATCTTTTTACACTCACCGGAATCTTGCATTTCACACTTACTTTAACCACTAAACTGAGCTTATATCGTTAATGCAGCATTTAAAAGTCTGTGACACTGTTTTAACCACTTTAGGACCAGCCACTGCAGTTGTACTGTGGTAGGTTGGCTCTCCTGGGCGAATCGCCGTTATTGTACCTCGGCCACTTTGAGAGCTCTGGGGGGGGGGGCATGACACCGGAGCCAATGTGCATGGCCACAATGTCCACCGGCCACCTGGGATCACTCCTGAGAGAGACAGAGCAGGGATCTGTCACTGTAGACAGCTCTCCATTCTGTCAGGGGAGGAGAGACAGATATGCTATTTCTAGTGATCAGGAACAGCGATCTCTCTCCTCCTACAGTCACTACACTCCCTACCACAGTTAGAAGCACCTCCCAAGGGAACACTTAACTCCTTGATCGCACCCTAGTGTTAACCCCTTCTCTGCCAGTGTAATTTATACAGTAATCAATGGCTATTGATCGCTGTATAAATGTCACCGGTCCCAAAAAAAGTGTCCGATCTGTCTGCCGCAATGTCGCAGTGCCGCTAAAAATCGCCATTACTAGTAAAAAAAAAAAATTATAATAAAAATGCCATACATATATCCCCTATTTTGTAGATGCTATAACTTTTGCGCAAACCAATCAATATTACGCTTATTGCAATTTTTTTACCAAAAATATGTAGAAGAATACATATTTGCCTAAACTGATGAAGAAATTTGTTTTTTTTTAATATTTATTATAGCAAAAAGTAAAAAATATATTTTTTTCAAAATTCTCTGTCTTTTTTTGTTTATATTGCAAAAAAAACAAAAAAAAGCGCAGAGGTGATCAAATACCACCAAAAGAAAGCTCAATTTGTGGGAAAAAAAGAACATACATTTTGTTTGGGCACAGTGTTGCACGACCGCAAAATTGTCAGTTAAATTTACGCAGTGCCGTATCGTAAAAAATGGCCTGTACATTAAGGGGGCAAATCCTTCCTGTCCAAACTAGTTAAAGTTGAATTTTAAAAGCAGCAGTCTTCTGTCAGTTTAGCAAACGAGATGTGAGATCAGCAGGCTTGCCGCTGCTTTAAAAAAAAAACATCAAAACAGTGTCACAGACTTCTAAATCCTGTATTTCACGATATAAGCTCAGTTTAGTGGTAAAAATAAGTGTGAAATGCAAGATCTCGGTGGGTGTAAAAAGATGTCCGCTTGCCGACTTCAGATTGTAGGCTTAGTGTGGCCGAGTGCAGGGTGTACCAAGATGGCCGTGACGGAACGTCACTTTCGCTACGGGTCGCCTAATCTGATGGAACACCGGCAACCAAATACAGTCTGGTGCATGATATCATGAGCGGAGATTGTTACTCCGATCCAATACTAGCCAACAAAATGGCCGCCTCTGAGGCAGCGACAACTTTGTCCTCGTTAGCCGCTGTGCTGTCAAAACAGCTAAAACTTCCTGTACTGGACTGTATTCGGTTGCAGGTGTTGTGTCCAAACAGCAATTCGTCAAAATCTCCAATTACTGATGGTTTAAAGAAACCGGAAGTTAAGTAGTTGGAGTTTTCTGACAAGTTGGCTAATTTGACAGAACACCATCAGAGTAGGTGGCCCATCACATTTCGTAACAGAAGTGACGTTCCATCACGGCCATCTTGGTACACCCCGCACTCACCAACACCAAGCCTACAATCTGAAGTCGCCAAGCAGACATCTTTTTACACCCACCGAAGTCTTGCATTTCACACTTAATTTTACCACTAAACTGAGCTTATATCGTGAAATTATATCGTATTTAGAAATCCATGACACTGTTTTCATGTTGAATTTTAAAAGCAGTGGCAAGCTCGCTGATCTCACACGTTTGCTAATCTGACAGAACACCACTGCTTTCAAAATTCAACATCAAAACAGTCACACGAACTCCTAAATCTTGTATTATTTCACGATATAAGCTCAGTTTACTGGTTAAAATAAGTGTGAAATGCAACACTTCTGTGAGTGTAAAAAAGATGTCCGCTTGCCGCCTTCTCACTGTATCCTTACTGTGGGCGACTGTGAGGTGTACCAAGATGGCAGTGACGGAACGTCACTTCTGTTACAAAATCTGACGGAACACAGGCATACTATTTCCACACTATTACAAAGCTTGGATAGTCTTTAGGTGTATTATGTGCGAACTGGTGAAAGGAAAGCCCAATGGCTCTGTGGGGGCATATTTCCAGGGGAAAAAATTACTAAAATGAATTTTAGTGCAAACAAACACAAAATAATACTCCATTTTTGAGTAAAATATAAAAGGTGGGATTGCTTGTAGTAAACAAATACCAAACATGTAAAATCTTAACTACTTCAATACAGGGCACTTAGACACCTTCCTGCCCAGACCAATTTTTAGCTTTCAGTGCTGTCGCAGTTTGAATGACAATTGCGTGGTCATGCTACACTGTACCCAAACGAAATTTTTATCATTTTGTTCCCACAAATAGAGCTTTCTTTTGGTGGTATTTGATCACCTCTGCGGTTTTTATTTTTTGCTAAACAAATAAAAAAAGACCGAAAATTAAAAAATAAAAGTTTTGCTTTTGTTTCTGTTAAAAAAATTTGTAAATAAGTAAGTTTTCTCTTTCACTGATGGGCACTGATAAGGCGTCACTGACAGGCACTGATACGGCGGCACCGATGAGGTGGCACCAATGAGCAGGCACTGACGATGGGCACTGATATGCGGCACTGATGGGCACTGGTAGGTGGCACTGATATGCAGCACTGATGGGCACTCATGGGTGGCACTGGGTGGCACTGAAAGGCGGCACTGATGGGCACTGATAGGGTGGCACTGATAGGCAGCACTGCTGGGCACTGAAAGGCAGCACTGCTGGGCACTGATGGGCACTGATACGTGGCACTGATGGGCACTGGTACGCGGCACTGATATGAGGCACTGATAGGCATCCCTGGTGGCACTGGCAGGCATTGGAGTGGGCACTGATTGGCAGCTGCCTGAGCACAGATTAGCAGCTGCCTGGGCACATAGTGGTATTTCCCTGGGGGTCTAGGGGCATACCTGGTGGTCCAGTGTGGATGGCTTCCCTGGTGGTCCTGGGCGGCTTCCCTGGTGGTCCTGGGCAAGATCCGAGGGGAGGCTGTGCAATCAGCACAGACCCCCCCCCCCCTGTCAGGAGAGCAGCCGATCGGCTCTCCTCTACTCGCGTCTGTCAGACGCGAGTGAGGAAAAGCCGATTACCGGCTCTTCCTATTTACATCGTGATCAGCCGTGATTGGACATGGCTGATCACGTGGTAAAGAGTCTCCGTCAGAGACTCTTTACCTAGATCGGTGTTGCGGGGTGTCAGACTGACACCCCGCAACAACGATCGTCGCGATGTGCGCCCCCGGGTGCGAGCAGCGGCTCGATATTCCTGATCACGTCATATGACATCTGGTCATCAATATCAAACCACTTTTCCGCCGTTATTTTGTAATAGGGCGGGCGGCAAGTGGTTAAAGTAGAACTATAGGCAAAACTTTTTGTTCATTTTGGATAGAGTAAAGGAGGGTCAAAACCCCCTGTCAGTTTATTTATTTTTATTTTTTTAACAAGAAAAGGTTTATTCAAATCTTTACATTACAAGCGATGAACAGGCACAGTTGGTAACTCTTACATTACAATAGGGATTGCCACATAGAGCAGTTTGCTGATTTTCCAGAGGAGAAAGGGGTGTGAGACACCTAAAATACAGTAGGATGGTCCTTTGTCAGGTGTATTATACTCAGGGGGAACTTGGTGGAACTCAGTTCCACCACCTCTGGCTCAGACCCTTTGGTGCCTGCTCACCACAATCACTTGTAAACACAGAAGTCTGGTTTCAGTGTTTACAAGTGACAGCTCTGCACTCTGTGTGTAACTCCCATTAACTCCGCACTCTGTATGTAATGCAATCCTGATATTTAATGCCACTTTAAGACCCTTCTACTGTTTGTGAAATATGACCATACCCACTATTTGATGTGATTTGGAGGGTGTGTGTGGGGGGAGGGGTTTTGGGGGGTCGTGGTTGAGTTCCAGCACCTATTGTTTGAGAAAAAAAGCCCTGATTATTCTATATGGATATAGGAGAAAACCATAGGGGGGCGGCGGGGGTGGGGCCCAAGTAAAAAGATTAGTTACAAGCTCCACATAAGTAATAAAGGGTGAGAGACAACATAGGTATATATTTATCAAGGCACAGCTTCATGACCTAGATCTTTGCTATGGCAATTCCGGTTAAGGTAAGTGATTCTATACAGTGGCAAAACAGAGTTTAAAACAGAGCTCCAAGTAAATACTGTGGGCGGTGCAACATCTTTCCAATGGAGAAATATCTCCCTACGTGCATAAAGGGTGGCATAACTTGACACAACACAGGAAGCACCTCCATGGTTAACAGAGGACAGAATTAAAATTAGACTTGAGAAACTTAACATTAATAAATCACCGGGACCAGATGGCTTGCATCCGAGGGTACTTAGGGAACTCAGTCAAGTGATTGCCAGACCATTGTTCCTAATTTTTACAGACAGTCTACTGACTGGAATGGTACCAGCTGATTGGAGAAAAGCCAATGTAGCACCAATATTTAAAAAGGGCCCAAAATACATCCCTGGGAATTACAGACCAGTTAGCCTAACATCAATAGTATGTAAACTCTTGGAGGGGATGATAAGGGACTATATACAAGATTTTACTAATAAGAACGATATCATTAGCAGTAATCAGCATGGATTCATGAAGAATCGTTCTTGCCAAACCAATCTATTAACCTTCTATGAGGAGGTGAGTTGCCATCTAGATGAAGGAAGGCCTGTAGACATGGTGTATCTGGATTTTGCAAAAGCATTTGACACAGTTCCCCATAAACGTTTACTGTACAAAATAAGGTCCGTTGGCATGGACCATAGGGTGAGTACATGGATTGAAAACTGGCTACAAGGGCGAGTTCAGAGGGTGGTGATAAATGGGGAGTACTCAGAATGGTCAGGGGTGGGTAGTGGGGTTCCCCAGGGTTCTGTGCTGGGACCAATCCTATTTAATTTTTTTATAAACGACCTGGAGGATGGGATAAACAGTTCAATCTCTGTATTTGCAGACGATACTAAGCTAAGCAGGGCAATAACTTCTCCGCAGGATGTGGAAACCTTGCAAAAAGACCTGAACAAATTAATGGGGTGGGCGACTACATGGCAAATGAGGTTCAATGTAAAAAAATGTAAAATAATGCATTTGGGTGGCAAAAATATGAATGCAATCTATACACTGGGGGGAGAACCTCTGGGGGAATCTAGGATGGAAAAGGACCTGGGGGTCCTAGTAGATGATAGGCTCAGCAATGGCATGCAATGCCAAGCTGCTGCTAACAAAGCAAACAGAATATTGGCATGCATTAAAAGGGGGGTCAACGCAAGAGATAAAACAATAATTCTCCCGCTCTACAAGGCTCTGGTCCGGCCGCACCTGGAGTATGCTGTCCAGTTCTGGGCACCAGTCCTTAGGAAGGATGTACTGGAAATGGAGCGAGTACAAAGAAGGGCAACAAAGCTAATAAAGGGTCTGGAGGATCTTAGTTATGAGGAAAGGTTGCAAGCACTGAACTTATTCTCTCTGGAGAAGAGACGCTTGAGAGGGGATATGATTTCAATTTACAAATACTGTACTGGTGACCCCACAATAGGGATAAAACTTTTTCGCAGAAGAGAGTTTAATAAGACTCGTGGCCACCGAGGCTGCTTACTCCACCACCCCTTCCCCAGCAACACACAATGCCTGGAAATATAGATCCAGAGACCTGAATCTAGTCCTTTTAGAGCGCACTCAGAAGAAATTGCTGTATCAAAACCGGCGAATCTTTGAGTTTGGAGACAAAAATAGCAGATTACTAGCGTATTTATCTAGGCCTGATTATCAACCGTGCAGTATCCCAAGAATTAAAAATACAATAGGTACAGTGGTGGAACAGAGTGGGGAAATAGTCGATGCTTTTGTGAAATTTTACTCCTCATTATATGCTACCAAAGCTCACTATACTATTGTAGAACTAGATGACTACTTGGCCGGCATCACGCTACCAAGGCTCCAAGAAGAACAGGCCTCACTCCTTGATGACCCTCTAACGGAGGAGGAGATTGGAGAAGCCATGCAGTCCTTTGCCAGAAACAAAACACCGGGGCTGGATGGCTTCCCCATAGAATGGTATATACAGTTCAAGGAACTTTTGATACCCCATTTACTGAGAGTTTATAATTTTGCTATAAAAACGGGACAGTTACCACCCTCTATGTCAGAAGCATTGATCCTCATCCCCAAGCCTCATAAAGACCACCTATTGTGTGAGTCATATAGACCAATATCATTAATTAACTCAGATGTCAAGATTCTAGCCAAGGTGCTCGCCCGGAGATTGAACTCAGTTATCACCACCATTATTGGGGCGGATCAGACTGGATTCATTCCAGGACGATCAACATCCATAAATTTACGGAGACTGTTCACAAACTTGCAGGCCACCCATGATGTTGTAGGCAATAGAGCGGTGCTGGCCTTAGATGCGCACAAGGCATTTGACTCGGTCGAATGGCCCTACCTGCTGGAAGTCCTAGCGAAATTTGGGTTTGGAAATACCTTTATCAAGTGGGTTCAACTTTTATATTCACAGCCTACTGCTAGGCTGCGGATAAATACATCAGTAACCGATCCATTCCTGATTAAAAGGGGTACTAGGCAGGGTTGCCCCCTGTCGCCGTTGCTATTTGCAATTGCGATAGAACCTCTGGCGGCACTGATAAGATCCAGTGGGGAAATAAAGGGATTGACGATTGGGGGCCTAGAAGAGAAAGTATCTCTATACGCTGACGACATGTTAATATACCTAGCGGACCCCCAATCGTCTCTCCCAACCCTGCTGGAAATTATTCGACAGTTCGGCCTCTTCTCAGGGTTTCAAGTCAATTGGGACAAATCCCTCATGTTTAAAATAGATCAGGAAGCGGTGTTTACACCCCCTTCCTCCTGCCCGTTACAAATAGTTGACTCTTTCAGATACCTGGGGGTCATGATCCAACATCCTCTGTCCTCCTATAGCAAATATAATCTAGACCCACTTATTAACAGAATGAAGACCACACTGAAGACATGGACCAATCTTCCCTTAACGATCTTAGGTAGGATAAATATCTTTAAAATGATATTCCTCCCATGTTTCCTATACCTCCTAGGCAATTCACCAATATATATCACTAAAACTAAATTTAAGGAGATTGATTCTATCCTTATCGCCTTCATTTGGAAGGGGGGAGCAGTGAGAATTGCAAAAAATACTCTTCAACTGCCGGTGTTGGAGGGAGGATTGGCACTACCATGTCTCCAGACATACTATATAGCCGCACAACTGGTTCATGCCCATTGGTGGTTCTTCCCTGAAGCCAACAATGCGGCTACGTCCCTAGAAGCGGCCATACTCACTTCGTACGAATCCTTACAATATCTGGTTCACCGTCTATCTCTTATGGGGCGTACACACGGTCGGACTTTTCAGCTACAAAAGTCCGACAGCCTGTCCGACAGACTTTCGACGGACTTTCGACGGACTTGCGGCGGACTTTCTAACGAACAGACTTGCCTACACACGATCACACAAAAGTCCGTCGAATTCTTACGTGATGACGTACACCGGACTAAAATAAGGAAGTTGATAGCCAGTAGCCAATAGCTGCCCTAGCGTGGGTTTTTGTCCGTCAGACTAGCATACAGACGAGCGGATTTTTCGACCGGACTCGAGTCCGTCGGAAAGATTTGAAGCATGTTTCAAATCTAAAGTCCGTCGGATTTGAGGCTGAAAAAGTCCGTTGAAAGTCCGGAGAAGCCCACACACGATCGGATTACCAGCCAGCTTTAGTCCGTCAGCGTCCGTTGGACTTTTGTAGACGAAAAGTCCGACCGTGTGTACGCGGCATTAGAGGGAGGGAAAGCACTAAAATCCTTGAAATGACTCTACGAATTCTCAAATTAACTAAAATGCTGCCAGATACTGAGCACCGTACCTACTCTCCAAATACTCCATTATGGGGGAACCCAAATCTACAGGAATTCGCCCGTAGGACAGATGGGGAATACTGGTCGAAAAAAGGGGTAAAAAACATAATGCATTTATTCTCAAATAATATGTTTAGGTCATTTGAGGAATTTCGCCAGGACTACCAGCTGCCACGCACAGCCTATTTTCATTACTTGCAAATACGCCACACAGCAACCACCCAGTTTGGGTTGCGTAATGTAACTGTCCGATTATCTCCGCTAGAGCAATTACTAATAGATCCTTCCCATGACAAACTGATCTCCACATACTATAAAACTCTACTGCACACCACAACGCACAGACTCAGTAACACGCTCACTAAGTGGAAAGCTGATATCCCTGAGCTGACGGAGGATATCTGGCAGGACATACTTCCCCTCCAGGTCCCCTCTGTCATCTCCTCCAGGGATAGGGTCATACAAACCAAACTATTATACAGAGCATACTTTACGCCATCCTTATTATTTAAACTTAGAAAACTACCATCGGCAATGTGCTCCAGATGCAGCATTGTGGAGGCCACCTTCTTCCACTTGATGTGGGAATGCACCGAGATCAGGCGGTTCTGGTCAGGGGTTACTGCTTTTGTCAGTTCCCTGACCCAATTGCCTAATATCTGCAACCCCCTGAGATGCCTACTAGGATATGTGGACGATGAGAGTATATCTAAAAACAAGCAAACTTTCCTGAGAATTGTATTATTTTATGCCAAAAAATCTATTACTATTCATTGGAAATCACAATCCCCACCTACGATAGCATTCTGGCTGAACATGGTTAATCAGGCTATACCATTATACAAATTAACATACGAAGCCAGAGGATGCCCTAAAAAATTTTACAAAATATGGGGTTTGTGGACTAGCTCTGAAAACACTATTACACCTACCATATAAAGCTAATAAAGAAACTCCAGTCAATGATACCAAGTTTGATGAAAACTGAATAGACATATGCAGCTGTACAATATGAAAACATGTATGCCAAATATATGCCATTGTCTGACACTCTGTATTGTAATGAGCAATGTTTACTCGAAATGTATGTATTTGTGTTTGTACGTTTGTTTTGTACCACAAAACCAAATAAAATTTACCTTTAAAAAAAAATAAATAAGACTCGTGGCCACTCATTACAATTAGAAGAAAAGAGGTTTAGTCCTCATGCACACGGACGTTTTTACAGCTGCTTTTTTGAGCTTTTTTTGCAGCTTAAAAAGGCCTGTCTATGTTAGTCTATGGCTTCATGCCCACCTAGGCGTTTTTGAGCTGCAAGTGGCATAGGCGTTTTTAAGCTGTAAAAAAAACCAGGACCAGTGGGTTCTGAAAGACGTTTTTCAGCTGTAAAAACGCTCTAACGCTGAAAAACGCTCAAAAACGCTCAAAAACGCTCAAAAACGTTCAAAAACGCTCAAAAACGCTCAAAACGCTAACGCGGAAAAACGCTCAAAAACGCTCAAAAACGCTATTGCAAAAACGCTGAAAAAAGCTGAAAAAAGTTTAAAAAATTCACTGCAAAGATACTGGCGTTTTCATAACGTTTTTTTAACAGCCTGTGTGCATGAGGGCTTAATCTTAAACTACGTAGAGGGTTCTTTACTGTAATAGGGCGTACACACGGTCGGACTTTGTTCGGACATTCCGACAACAAAATCCTAGGATTTTTTTCAAACTTGTTTTGCCTACACACGGTCGCACAAAGTTGTCGGAATTTCCCATCGCCAACCACGCGGTCACGTACACCACGTACGACGAGACTAGAAAAGGCCGGTTCAGAACCAAGCGCGGCACCCTTTGGGCTCCTTTTGCTAATCTTGTGTTAGTAAAAGTTTGGTGAGAGACGATTCGCGCTTTTTCAGACTCGTGGCTTTCAGATCGTTTTCTGCCGTTCAGTTTGTGCTTTTGGGTTTGTATCTGCTCTTCAGTGCGTGCAGCAAGTTCCGCGTGACTTTAGGTAGTCATTGTATTCTTGTTCGTTCGTTACTGTTTTTCAGGTCGCTCTTCACAGGCCTTGCTGTTCTTCAGTGCGTTCTGTTACTTCGTTCTGAGCAGCCGACCGTTTTCTAGCCATGTTTCGTATGCGTACTCCTCGTAGAGTTCGTGCTGTGCGGGGGCTTAGTGTTGGGGTCCTGACCTTGACACAAGTCCAGTCCATGAACAGGGTGGGGAGGAGTCCATGGACCAAGAATTGGTTGCTTCAGCGTGACCAGTTCTCTCATATGCCTTTGCTCCATGAGATCCGTGAGAATAATCCTGATGATTTCAGGAACTTTCTCCGGATGACGGACCCCGTGTTTCACCGTTTGTTGGCTTCGCTGACCCCCTATATCAGCAGGCAGGATACCTGCATGAGGCAAGCCATCACTCCGGAGCAGAGGTTGGTCGCTACCTTGCAGTATTTGGCCACAGGGAGAAGCCTGCAGGACTTGAAGTTCTGGACAGGCATTTCCCCCCAGGCTCTGGGGATCATTATCCCAGAGATCTGTTCTGCCATCATCCAGGTCCTGCAGAAGGAGTATATGAAGGTAAGACTTTTATCCTTTAATATCACATTTTATTGTATTGAATGTTTGATAATATCTTGTATTTCTTTCCTCATTCCCTAATTACCATGATTGTAATATGCTGTGAATGTCCCCTTTGTTCTCATGCATGCTGGATTTTTATGTAATTATTATTTTAGGTCCTTCATACATATTTGCCCTTCAATAACCTCCCCAGCATGGTGTCTCCTGCCCTATATTCACTTAGCAATGTATTTTATCAGCTCCATAGTAGTGCTTTACCCCAAACACTCCCTAAAATGTTTGGAAATGTTATTTTTTCTTTAAATTCAGGCAGAGTGCCAGAGGCTTTTTTTTTGTGGTGTCCCCAAATAATTTTAGTAACCCTCCCTCCCCCAATTGCTAAGTCAGCTGATCCCAATTCTCTATCTATCCTCAATCATCTATCTGCTGACTTTGCCAAACCCATACACACTATACCCACCTCTTTACTGGTCAGATTTATGGATGAATTACCCAAAGCATGTAGTGCAAGGGCCTGCCTGTATACTTTCCAATGGTACTGTTTAAAGTTTTTGTATCCTATTATTATCTTGATAGGTAATAGCAGAATGTCCAAATGTCCTCAAATGTGTACAGTGTGTATTTATATCTTTGTATTCAGACACTTCTTACCTGTCCAGTGGTCTGCCAATAGTGTAACTAAGGAGGGGCTGTTCCAAGTAATCCCCATTATTTAGGCATTCATCTCTCAATGAAGTGAAGAGGGTTACCTGTCCAAGATTTCCACACACCCCCTATAATGTTAGAAATGGCCCATGAGAGGGGGGGGAGAGGGAATATGATAGGTGTACCTTATACTTTGGTGTTGTTAAATTCCCCTTAATAAATGCTATCTGGAGGTTGCCCCATAATGTTTGTGTCTAATCTGCTTGCCATGTTTCAGAGTAAAAATAGTAATGTTTATTGTTTTTTCCTCAACAGTTTCCTTCCACGCCACAGGAATGGCAGACTGTGGCCTTCCACTTTGCCGAGCGGTGGGACTTTCCTAACTGCGGAGGGGCAATTGATGGGAAACACGTCCACATTGTCCCACCACCCAACTCGGGGTCGTACTATTATAATTACAAGGGGTTCAATAGTATAGTGATGTTGGCGGTGGTGTCGGCTAATTACGACTTCTTGTATGTGGACGTGGGGAAGAATGGCCGGATGTCCGATGGTGGAGTCATCGCCCAGACGGAGTTTTACAGGCGTCTCCAGAATGGCAGGTTGGACTTGCCAGCTCCAGAGGACAATGTGGAAGGACTCCCATTCGTGTTCGTTGCTGATGAAGCGTTTGCGCTGGGGGACCACCTGATGCGGCCATTCCCAATGAGGACCCTCACCCCGGAACAGAGGGTTTTTAATTACCGGCTGGCCAGAGCCCGAAGAGTGGTGGAGAACACATTTGGAATCCTGGCCAGCCGGTTCCGCCTATTTATGACACCCATCCATATGGCGGAGTATAAACTGAACCATATAATACTTGCGTGCTGTGTTCTCCATAACTTTTTAAGGAAACATTCGGCCAACTATGCTGGCTCAGTTGGGCCTGAGGCCGGAATGATACATCAAACCACACTGATGGCGCTTGAAAGCGGCCGTCCTGGCTTGCCCTCCCTGAGTGCCCGTGATGTCCGGTTACGATACCAGGAGTTCTTTGCGGGTAGGGGGGCCATCAATATGCCAGACAATCTGTGAAGCCTTTTTATAATAAAAAAAAAAAAAAAAAATCTTTGTGGACATTTACTGCTTGTGTTTGTTTTAGCTGACCCTGACAGAAATGTTTGGAGTGCAGAAAATGGCGTGATTGTGTAACCTTATACAAAGCACTGTTGGCTGTTATTTACTAAATGCAAAAACACATTTCACTACAAGTGCACTTGCAAGTGCACTGAAACTGCACTTGTAGTGCAAAGTGGATTTGCCCTTAGGAAATAACCCCCATTTTCTCATCAAACAACAATTACATCACCCCAAAAGTGTTGTAGCGTTGAGACAATAATCCACACATTCTTGATTAACAATCTTTTTAATACCTGCACAATCACATGTGCATTTACCAAAGGTTTTTCACACAAACCAACATGTTTGTTGTATACCAATTTTTGTGGTGGCATTATCCAAAATCAAAATGTCCATTTTATAGAAAACAGGCCTGTGTAAAACCAACAAGAAAGACACAAATCTTGATCTTACAAAGTTCACATTTGGTAGAACTTGAAGGCAATATCAGACATGAGTATTTAGGAACTGTGTTTGATATTGCGTTCAGATGGGGGGAAATCACCCCTGGAAAAGCCAAATTTGGAAGATGCACACAAATTTCCCAATGTCAACATGTGCTACCTGCCATCACGGGGGATCAAGGGATGTGTTTTGGGGGAGCAAGCCCTTCCTCACCGCTACTTTATTATTGAGGAAGGGGTTGCACCCCCAAAACGCGTCCATTGATCTCCCGTGATGGCAGATAGCACATGTTGGCACACTGTGTGCATCCTCCAAATTTGGCTTTGGGAAAAATCACAAAAACATTTAGCACATTGTAGCACACAAAAGAAGAAAGTGATTTGGAGGGGTTTTAAACTCACCCCAAAACATCAATGATGTTTTTATATTTTGGAATAACATCATTGATGTTTTGCTTGATGATTTCCAATTGTAAATTACACCCCATGATCTCCCCGATCAGGATCTGGGCACTTTCGGATGTGAAAGGATCTTTATCCACAACCTCACGATCACCTAAAAAGAGAGGAACCCCAAAATAAATTTGGTTTAAAAAAAATGCCGCCATCCATCTCTTATCTGAGCCTGTGGTTGCAGACACTCACCTGTTGTGGTGACTAGTTCCACCACGTCTTCATCCTCCTGCTCAGCTTGTGTTGGGGGGACTTCCCCTTCTTCCAGAGGGGGGGGGGCTCTGGTCTCCACAGATGAGGGAAGTCCTCCGAGTCATTTCTCCCCTATGTGAAACAAAATGGTATAATTAGCACACAGATATTTAATGTCAGAACTATAAATAGGAAACATTGCTTGGAAGTGGGGTACAATTGTCAATTTTAGCAGAGTTCCAAGTTGTAATTTGTTGAATGCCCTTTGTCAACCTGCAATACTTTACCTGTTTAGTGTGAGCTTCACAGATGTAGCCCCCCCTATAGTATACACTGGAGCACCTGTGTGGCCCCCCTAATAAAAATGGCGTTTTTGTGTCCCACACTAGTGCTCCAGTGTCCAGATGTGAAAACAGCTGCTGAGTGTCCTCTCCTTACACAGAATCTAGTTTGCATTTCATTCTAGTAACAAAGCCAGCTACACAACCCAATTCTTTGAAGACAAGTATAGGGCGTCAAAATGGTGGCCAAATGCATATGGGCTAAACAATGGTATTTTATATTTGGAACGAAAAATGTTTGATCCGAACGAATAATGTGCCCATGAACATGAAAGTTGCCATTTTAAACTGTTCCTAAAAGCACATGGAGCAGCACGAACGTAATAAACATAAAGAATAGGAACACAGCACAACTACTTACTTTTTTGCAGCACTCTCCGGATCTTTCTGTACTGCTCATGTTCTCGTAATTTCAGGTCCGACCACCGCTTCCTGAGCTGATCTTTCGATCGTCGTACCCCGAATTTCCGGTGCAGACTCCTGACCACTTTCGCCATGATCTTGGCC
This sequence comes from Aquarana catesbeiana, assembly GCF_042186555.1. Lineage (NCBI taxonomy): Eukaryota > Metazoa > Chordata > Amphibia > Anura > Ranidae > Aquarana > Aquarana catesbeiana. Next base: position 597,725,759 of record NC_133325.1, on the reverse strand, counting down.
TTTCGGACATTGGGGTTGGGGTAAGGCCCATACTTTCCATCATAGTTGGCCTTCTTCAGGATGTCCACCATCTCCAACATCTCCCCAAAGGACATATTTGAGTCCTTAAATCTCCTTCTGGATCGGGACGTTTCAGGCCCCGGCCTCTCCTCCTCCTCCTCCTCCTCCTCGTTGCTACAATTAGCACGCACCTGCTGTCTATCCGCCATGTGCTCTTCCCCCACTGCGCCGAACGAAAAGGGGCGGGGAATAGACTAGAAAGAACGTCAGGGGCGGGCGGAGTTATACGCATGCGCAGTGTGTATAAAGCGTAACACACGTGCGTCTTACGTATGATCTGTGAGCGGAGGAAGGAGCATCGGAGACGCCGATCGTGATAACGAAGGTAAGATCTAAACTTGGGCCTATACTGCTTCGAAATAGAAGCCTATATTGTAACAAGATTAGGGGAGTTTGGCCTTACATTAGGGTTTGTCTTGTGTTGTGTCTTGCAGAGAAAATGGATGGGTTCAACGACCACAATTTCCTGCCCCTGTTCATAGACAAGTACAGGGAGCTGCCCTGTCTGTGGCAAGTGAGACACCCCCACTATAACCACAAACAGAAGAGGCAGGCAGCGCTGGAGAAATTGCTGGAGTTGGTGAAGACGGTGGTCCCCACAGCAACCATCCCTTATTTAAAAGCTAAAATTGGTGGCCTGAGGAGCACTTATCTAAGGGAGCGCAAGAAGGTCACGGATTCCCAGAGATCCGGAGCTGCAGCAGATGACGTTTATGTCCCCAGGCTGTGGTACTATGAGAGACTGCGATTTCTGTCAGACCACACTGAAGTCAGGGAATCCCTCTCCACTCTTCCTTCCACGCTTCCTTCCACCCCAGCTGAGGCTTCCGATGTCCAACCTGGGCCTTCCAGCCAGGAAGAAATGGAGGAGCCCAGGTGGAGTCAGGTATAGCATTCTTCTACAGATTTCTGGTCAATAAATAAATGATGTTTACTAGATTTTATTATTGATCACTAATTGCTGATTGAAAAAAGTGTTTTACATATCAATAGACAGTAGTGGGCACCCAAAATTGGGACAAGAATGAAAAATGCTGGGCTCAGAATGATAGTCTGTTATATTTGTTAACATTCAATTTGCAGCAGTCAGGAGGTGAAAATTGTGTGTGATTGATGAAAAAAATACTAAAACTATATCCCTTTTTCATACACAGGAAGACCTCAGCCAGGAGGAGGTTGTGGAATGTGGCAGTCAGGAGGAGGCGGGGATTAGTGGCAGCCAGGAGGAGGCGGGGCTAAGTGTCAGCCAGGAGAAGCCTGGGACAAGTCGCAGCCTGACTGAGTCTCAGGTCCCTCCCCTTCGCCTGCCACATAAACGAGCCAGGAAGACAACTCCGAGTCCCGTGCAGGATTCAGCATTCAGGCTGATCCAGGAGGCTTCTGCGTCCCTCAGAGCCTTACCAACTCCTGAAGAGGCCTTTGCCTGCATGGCTGCCACCAAATTGCAGGGCATGCAGGAGGGCCAACGCAGGCTCTCTGAGGACCTTATTTATAAAGTCCTACGTAAGGGGGTGAGTGGGGAACTAACACCCAAAACGGATGTCATTGAGATGGACGATCTTCCTCCTCCTCCTCCTCCTGCTGCCACAACTCCACCACCAGAGCCACCACGTGGAAGGAGGCGTGGAAAGAAGACCAGAGAGTGATGACCCTGGGTTCAGTCTGGTCTGACAGAAGATGCAGTCTCTCGTATGACCACAGCCTGGGGACACAGATGTCATCTGCTGCTTTCCGGATCTCTGGGACTTCTGGACCACACTGCCCTCCCTTAGATAAGGACTCCTCAGGCCACCAATTTGGCTTTTAAAGAATTGATGTCTGCCCTGGGGGTACAAGGCTTCACCCACTTCTGCAGTTTCTCCAGCGTTGCCTCCCTCTTTGTTTATAGTTGTGAGCCCTTAATAAATTTTTTGGGGAAATTCTACCCTCCTGTGTGTGTTTTCATCCAAAAAGGACAGTTTGTTGGTGAGGATTCAGGTACATTTCTAACATAAAATGTGAAATTAACAAGAGACAACAACACCAAACAATCTCCTACAGATTAAATAGAACAACATATCAATGGTGTTGTGGGAACTTGTCACAAAAAACACACTCAAACATTTTCGGGAGTACAAATCAAAATCGCAAAAATAAAAAAAATAAAATAGAAACACAAAAAAAGAATCTACATTAAAGCCCAAAAATATATTAAAAATTATACAAAAATATGTTGTCAGATGTGAGAAATCAAAATATATTGAGGGAATCCCGATAAATAGTAACGAAAGAAGTTTGTGAGAAGTGTGCATGAATATGAGCAGCAAAACTACTTAATTCTTGTCACATTATAAAGAAGAAGAGAGTGCGCTGTATTAAACCATTTTTAACATTGCAGCATGACGAAAGTGCTGTATCCATTGCGAACGCTACGTTTACCAGAATGAGCTGTCCCGTCTCGGAATTTCTTCTGAGCATGCGTGGCACTTTGTGCGTCGGAACAGGCCACACACGGTCGGAATTGACGCGATCGGATTTTGTTGCCGGAAAATTTTATCTCCTGCTGTCCAACTTTGTGTGTCGGAAAATCCGATGGAAAATGTCCGATGGAGCCCACACACAGTCGGAATTTCCGACAACATGCTCCGATTGGACATTTTCCATCGGAAAATCCGACCGTGTGTACGGGGCATTAGAGCGGCAAGGATGTGGAATTCCCTTCCACAGGCGGTGGTCTCAGCGGGGAGCATTGATAGCTTCAAGAAACTATTAGATAATCACCTGAAGGACCGCAACATACAGGGATATACAATGTAATACTGACACATAATCACACACATAGGTTGGACTTGATGGACTTTTTTCAACCTCACCTACTATGTAACTATGTAACTATGTAACTTTTTTTAATCAGAAAGGTTTTTATTGTGTCACAAAATCAGAGGTACAATGAGAACATACATAGGAACATCTCTTTAGGGCAGGGGTCTCAAAGTTCCGGCCGGCGGACCGGTTACAAACGGCCCGCATTCACGGCTGATCCCAGGAGGGTGGCAGCGGCTCGGAGTTTTCACTGTTTCCTCTCCCCGCATGCTGCTGCAGCCCAGCTCACAACACAGGAGAGCAGAGCGGAGGGAGGATCCGCCCATCGCCTTGCCCACCTGTTCTGTCGAGAAATGCTCCCATCGAATAGTGCCCGGGCTGAAGTGTGCATGCAGCGTATGTAACATCACAACAGCTGATTTTACCATCAGCTGTTGTGACGGCGAGATGGCACAGGCGCACAATAGCTGACAGAATTTTTTTTTCTGTCAGATTGTACCCTGCGCTCCCATGGAGAGTTTATGTCCATGATGGGCGGATTTCTATACGTTGTGGGTGGATTTACGTGCACTTGGGGGCGGGATTACATGTTCAGTGCTGCCAAATAAAACTTTGTGCTGGGCGGATTTCTACATTTCTTGTGGGCAGATTTATGGGCACTTTGGGGCAGAATTAGATGGCCAGTGCTGCAAAAAATAAAACTTTGTGATATTCCACCCCAAAGTACCCATAAATCCACCCATAAAAAAAATGTAAAAATCCGCCCATCATTAAGTTTTTGCTGCACTGGCCATCTAATTCCACCCCAAAGTGCCCATATATCCACCCACAAGAAATGTAGAAATCCGCCCATCACAAAGTTTTTGTTTTGCAGCACTGGACATGTAATTCTGCCTCCAAGTGCCCATAAATCCACCCACAACGTGTAGAAATCTGCCCATCATGGACATGAACTCGCCGGGGGAGCGCAGGGCACACACACCATAATGCACATCTGACAGAAAAAAAATTCTGTCGGCTATTGTGCGCCGTCTCGCCGTCACAACAGCTGATGTGATGATACGTACAGCGCATGTGTTGCGCATTCGCCCTTCAACCCGGGCACTATTCGATGGGGGGCATTTCTCGAAAGAACAGCTGGACGAACTGCGTATGTACCGTACGCAATACCACAACAGCTGATTTTACGATCAGCTGTTGTGTTGGTGAGACGGCGCCTGCACACAATAGCTGACTGAAGACATTTTTCAGTCAGATTATGCCGAGGCACATTCATGTAGGTGAGGGGCAGAGTTTAACATGAAGGGGGCGGATGTTTTCATTGAAGGCCAGTGCTGATCCAACATGAAGGGGATGGATGTTTTCAAGGATGGCCACTGCTGCAAAGATGGGGGCAGAATTTTAAACGTTTAGCTAGCTCAATAGGCCCTCCAGGAAGAATAGCAGATAAAGATTTGTTTAGCAGATTTGTTTGGGCATCGTTAAAAATTCCGCCCCCACCTTTGTAGCACTGGCCATCATTAAAAACATCCGCGTCCTTCATGTTAAATTCCGCCCCTCACCTACATGAACACTCCTCAGCAGCGCGAGGCACAATCTGACTTAAAAATGTCTTCAGTCGGCTATTGTGCTACGTACGGCGCATGCGCAGTTCGTCCCGGGCACTATTCGATAGCGCGCTTCTCCACAGAACACTGGCCTGGATCCAGGGTCCTGCTGCCACCTCAGGGCGGAAGATTATGGCGTTCTCAGGATGCCCTGCCACTAGGCCTGTGATGAAGCCAGGACCTGACAGGAGGAGCGGACTCGGGAGGCAGAAGATCAGGCCACCAGCTGACTGCCAAGAGGAGAGGTAAGTGAGCCATCACACAGAGGCTGAGAAAAGTCCTTAGTTGCGTGACTGGGGTTGAAACTTGTGAAGAGGGGGTATTTGTGGAGTGTGTGGGGGGGATATTTGTGAAGTGGAGTGTGGGGGGGTACTTGTGGAGTGTAGGGGGTAATGCTAGGTTTTAACATTGCGTCCGCCGACACCAGTGCTGGGGGTTAATAGTGCGTCTGCTGACACCAATGCTGGGGGAAAGGACAGTTTGCATGTGACCCCCTTTGGATGTGAAAATTTGTCTTATGGCCCTCAGGTAATTTGAGTTTGAGACCCCTGCTTTAGGGTATACAACAATAACAGTGTAGCATACAGATGATGATATAAGGCACGTAAACCCAGGGTATGGCGTTTCATGACCGCTTTAAAGTCCGCCGCCGTGGCAGGCAGCCATTCGGGTTCCTCAGGCTGGGTCTCCATGCGGGCAGAGGATTTAGGCGATGCTGCGGCCTTACCCATGGTGTTAGGTGTTGTGGCCGTGCGACGGGACTTTGCCTGCGATCTTCGCCCACGCATACCCCGGAGGTGACAGTGGGGGCACAGACCTGTCATTATAGATGGGTCTGCACCCGATAAAAGCTGATTTTGAAGCCGGTCCCAGGGAGCTCAGACACTACAAATCTGCTCCCAGCGCCATCCTGGACACACCCCCCCGTCAGTTTATTTTTTGCCATGTGTGTCCCATTGGGGAGATTTAACCTCATGTCCTGTCACTGTAGCCAAAACAGGAAGTGAGAGGAAATCCCTGCAAATTAAAGGAATCCCTTGGGGACCCCCAGGTCATCAGAACTAGTGTTCCCATGGGAAGATTTTCTCTCTATTACTTTTCTGGGGACAACTTAAAACTGGAGATTATTTTTAACTTTCAATTATAATGGCAAACAGGACAAATAGAGAGAATAAGTCTCCCTAATGGGAGCACAGACAGCAATAAAAACTGATAGGGGTTCTAATCCATCTCCACTCTGCCCAAAACAAAAAAAAAGGTTTTGTCTTTAGTTGTACTTTAACCCTTTCCTGCCCACGCTATAGCCAAAACACGGCTACAGCATGGGCTTACTTTACCAGGAGGGCATCCATGGATTTCCTCCTTCAGACTCAGCTGATCACAGATCAGGGTAAAAAAGCCAATCACAGCGGCCCTTTATCACGTGATCAGCTGTGTCCAATGACAGCTGCTGACGATGTAACAAAAGACGGTTATCGTCTTTTCTTTCCTCATGCTAACAGCATGAGAGGGGGAAGAGAGCTAATAACCGGCTTGTGTTAAAGAGGCATCTACACTGATAATCAGAACACTGATAATTGGTGCCCTGATTATCAGTGCAGTCCCAACAGTGCCAGTGCCCCTGAAAACAGTGCCCAACAGTGCTGCCAATCAGTGCCTCCTAATCAGTGTCATCTATCAGTGCCACCTATCATTGCCCATCAGTGCTGCCTATTAGTGCCACCTTGTCAGGGCTGGGCTCAGCCCTTCCTTCTCAGTGCAGGCCGCTCAGCTGTCGGTAAATTGCCAGCTTTAATCTTTCCACTGTCACTCACCTGGTGATGATATCCTGCTGGTCAGTCCTGCTGGTTACTTAAGCTGTTCAGTCCAGATCCTCTCTGCCTCGCCTTGGTCAACATTGAGTCAAGAGACTCTCTTCTGTGTGCCTGTTAAAGACTTGCTTGGCTGACATCCCTTCTGGTTCCAGATTCCGCTTGCTGTCCCACTACGCTGATTCTCCGGTTTCCTGATTTCCTGGCTTGTCTAACTATCCATTTTGGTTACCGAACTCTGGCTATGTTTTGACTACGTTTGCTCTATTTACCTTTTACCATCATTATTATTATTAAACAGTGTGATTTTACTGCACTTCTATCTCAGTCTGATTCTGGTTTCTGACACACCTATCAGTGCACACTAGTGCAGCCTCATCAGTGTCCATAAGTGCCACCTATCAGTACAGCCTCATCAGTGCACACTAGTGCAGCCTCATTAGTGGAGCCTATCGGCGCACATAAGTGAATCAGAAAAATTACCTGTTTGGAAAATTTTATAAGAAAATATGAAAAATATTTTTTTTGGTCTTTTTTTCATTTGTTCAGCAAAAAATAAAAAACCCAGTGGTGATTAAATACCACTTAAAGAAAAGCTCTATTTGTGTGAAAAAAAAATGATAAAAATTTCATTTGGGTACAGTGTTACATGACTGAGTATCTGTCATTCAAAGTGTGGCAGCGCTGAAAGCTGAAAATTGGTCTGGGCAGGAAGGGGGTAAAAGTGCCCAGCAGGCAAGTGGTTAAAGCTGAACTCCAGGCAAAACGGAAAATTTCCTATCAAATACTTACCATCATTTTTCTTTCCTGATGGACTCCATGACAGCATACGTGTGGGTTAACCCCGCCTCCACACCTCCCCTATAGGATCCCTCTCCCATAAATATTTGCTCCAAGCCAGCGGCTGTGTTCCGTAACTAGCCTACTCCGGATATTTGGGAGGGAACTCCTGCTGCCACGTAGTCCATCAGGAAAGGAAAATTACGGTATTTGACAGGAAATTTTCTGTTTTCCTGGCAGACTCCATGGCAGCATACGTGTGGGAAATAACTCGCCGTACACCCCTGAGTGGGCAAAAGGTTGAGCAAAGAAAGTTTAACCGACAGTACTTGTAAACCAAAATTAACTGGAGATAGGGCAGCCTGTTCAACACAGTAATAGGACACAAATGTGTTCACAGATGTCCAGGAAGCCACCCTGCAAATTACTACCTCCAAAGGATCCAAGCCCTGTGAGCCTGTTGGATGACCTATTCAATTCCTGTTTGATGTGATGTGAGTAAAGACAGCACAAGCCATTACTGTACAGAAGCCATGTTCATTGAAAAATAATCAGCAGGAACAGGAAACACCACACAGGAAGTGAGTACAACAGAAATGCACCATAGAGTTGCATTTAAAGAAACATAACATCCATGACAATCCATGCCACAATCCCCCTAGATGAAGCACATTTCTCTGTCCTTTCTGGCAAAAGAATGAACAGGTGTTCTAAAGCCTGAATGAAGCTGTAGCTTGTAGATATGACTTTACAAATATCTGAGGGATTCCTAAAATTGAATAAAGGCACTGCTGGAAGTCAAATCAGGATTTCCTGTTTACTAGACATGCGCTTTAATCAACTGAGCCAAAGAGTGCTTTCTCCCACGCAAGTTAGAACTCTAAGTTTGGCAGAACAATTTCTTGGCTCCCACGAAGACTGATGCACCCTTGGGAATTGAGTCAAGCATAGGTAACAGCACCGCTTAACTGGAAAGAATGTAAGAAAGTTCTCCATGACCAGTGATACAATCTCTAAGGCTTTTTATGACAACGTGATAACTGGGAAAAGGCGAACTTGACAGAGAGGCCTCTAATGGAGATAGCCCTAGAACACTATGCTCCAATTCCCAAGGGGGAGTTGAGAACAAGAGGGAGACTCCGTTGTAAAACCTCCGCTTACACCGAGGTCTGAGCCTAGCTGCTTCCTTGAAGAAGTGTTGGACAGGAAAGATGCCTAGACCGGAAAACACCTGTAAAGGCCGATAAAGCTGACACTTGAACTCCGTGGGAGCTGACCAATAGCGCCTGAACTAAATCCAACTGGAGAAAGCCTAGAATATCTAAAACTTCTAGATCACGACATGATCTGTCAGCAGCAGACATGTATTGAACAACTTTGACCAGATTCTCTCATCAACTTTGCCTGCGTTCATTCTTCTAGTATTCAAGAGAGCGGAGGGGACTCTGGAAGAGCAGCCGAGGACCTCAAATCTCGAGAACCAGACCGTCAGATGAAACTGTGCCAGACATGGATGTAGAATTGTACTCAGTGACAGAAGGCCTGGCTTGAGGAGAAGGTGAACTGGGTTCCAAAAGCTGAACTGTGTTAGCAAAGGGAACCATGACCCAATTGGCCGATAAGGCATCACTGTCACTAACACCACAACCTCTGTTTGGAGTCTCCGTAGAAAACCCAAGGTTGACTCTGGACTGGTAGAAATGCATAGGTCCTACTAAATTTCCAATGATCCATGAGGGCATCTGCACCAGAAAACCTCCACATGTAGAGACCATTTGTTGTGGACTCTGGAAAAAAAATCAGTTAGAACATTTTGGACTCTGGGAACATACGCCACTGAGCTGTAGGCTCGATTCTTCTGAGCCCAAAACCTAATTGGCTCCGCTTCCTGTAATAGCGAACAGGCTGTGAGTCTCCAGGCTGTCTTTTAACGTAGAAGACTGCCGTAGTGTTGACTAACCTAAGAGCACTGATGCTCCCTTTGTTATATGGTGAATAGCCTGAAATCTGCTTCCTAGTTTCCACTGCTGGAGAAACCCCTTCCAAAAAGGCCGTCTTCTCCAGTTTCCACTTGATCCTCGGATCTGTAGACACCATAGTGCCAATCATTTTAGACACTGAAAGGTGCGCAGGGGGAAGAAGACTGGGCCGGGAGTATTCAGATCCAAAACATCGGGATCCAGAGCCAAGGCAATGATCCAAGATTATATTGAACTGAGCCCCGAGGCCCACAAGAGACTGAATGGGCTCCAGGTGTCTCCTTGCCAGATTCAGCAGCCAGCCGAATTTGAGGAGCATAGAAAAGACCTGAGATCTGGGCTTCAGCAGCTGCCCTCTGTCTTGGGACAGTAGGACAAGGACATCCATGTAACTAGGCAGGTGTATGCGCCTTGTTTGATAAAGACTATAACAACCAATAAGACCCTGAAAACACACAGGGCGATATTGAAAGCCTGAATGGCTGGAGCTGGAAATGGTCCTGACCTACAGTGAACCGAAGGAACTTGCGGAAGTCTTCTACAATGGGAACATGAAGGTAAGCATCTTAAGTCTATTGAAAACAAGCCAGTCACCTGGATGGACCTCCTATGAATCAGGGATGATATTTCCACCTTGAACTTCTCACTTCTCCTTTGCTGAAAATTGTCCCAGGTAAGCAAGGTCTAAAACCGGCCTCCTCAAGCTGCTCCTATTTATAACCATAGGAGGGGCAAGCACCTGCCCTGAAATCTTTCGCCTTCAGAGACTGGCACAGCAGCACTTTGCGACACCAGCGATTTACATAAAGCGTGAGTATATGCTTTTTTAACCTCAACGTGAGGCAAAATCCATGGAAATGAATCAGAGAAGATGGAGGACTTCTGATGGACCATGCATGTCCTGAAATGACCACTTTGATGTCCCAATAGTCTGAAGCCCAACTCAGTAGCTTCTTGGATTCCGAGTTCAAGCTTTTAGCATATGTAGCATCCTGATGTTTAGGCAGGGCTGCTATTAAATTTGATTGCCAAGCGGTAGTTGCCTTGGCCAATTGTTAGGAGGTCAATTGATTTCGCCCTAATTCTGAAATTGCTGCACTTCTCTCTTATGTCGCTAGATGGTCAGGTATCTGGTGACATTAGATAAGACAAGGGCATTGCAAGGACAGATTAGGCATGAATGGGGTGTCTCAGCCAATGGGGAGGGATTTTCTTGGTCCCTTGGCCTGCTGGGAGAACCTATTAATTTGGGTGGAGTCAGGTGATCAGGGTTCTGTGCCACCTGGACGGCTGTCTGGGTGGACGTGTGTCGTATTGCCCCGGGCTGTTAGTTCAGAAACCTAGGGCCTATCCCGGGGGCATCTGGCTGCTAGGCTATCTGAGAGCCTATCCAGAAGTAGTGCAAGGGTTGGGACTGCGGGCTTGTAGTCCAACCAGAAGTAACGGTTCCACCAGCTGGGGATCCAGTCGTGGACGGAGGTAGAGGGGAAGCTGTCGCCACCAAGTTTCCATCCACCCTGCTGCCGGAGACCATTGTGAGTAAGCTGAGGCCAGTACCAGGACAGACTTCTCGCCAGCCGGGGACGGTGGAGAAGTGGGAAAGCATCTGCAAGTGCCAAGTCAGGGACCCAGCGGGACAGCAGAGGTGACGCTTGTGGAGTACCAAGCCAGGGACCTAACGTGTGAAGCTTGAGGAGTATCTGTGAGTGCCAAGCCAGGGACCCACTAGTAAAGCAGGGGTGACGCTTGAGGAAGATACTGTGTGCTACAGTGAAAGAGCTCGGGGGATCCAGTGGCTAGTGGATCTGAAGTCTAGTGAGAGAGACTGGGAGTTCGTTGAGTGAAGACCCACAGTGAGTGAGTGTGGGGTAAAGAGAACTGTTTGTGTTGCAGATAGTTGAGTACCTTTACCGTTAGTAACAGCTACAAGATTGTTGCCATAGGAGACAGCGGTCTTACCTATACAGAAGTGGTGTCAGGCTGGAGGCCTTCACCTGTATAACTGTCTACCTATAGAAGTCTCAGAGTCTGCCAATTAACATTGCATCTACCTAAGGGTGTCCTGGCCCTAACCCTCTCTCCCATAGTTCTGTTTAAGAGACAATAAATCTCTTTGCATTCAAAAAGTGTCTGGCGCCCACGATTTCATCTTGTATTACACCTATCATGTCTTGCAACCCACTCTACACTGAAGGATGTCAGCTGTCCCTAACTCTGGAGGTCACCATTAGGCCTCAGGGGCCCCGGGACTTTGTTACACATATTTCTGAGGCGATATTAGGTCTCCTCACGAGCTCTTCCTAAAATCCCGACCGGGTCTGTAAAAATGTGCGACCCTCGCAGGCTCTAAACTTTGTTCTCTAGTCTTCTTCTGGCCTAGCCAGTGCTGGTCCTGAGGTAGGACCTCAATTTGCCAACTGTGGCCTGGGTTCCGATGCTATCCAGCTTGCCAAAAGATGAAGCTCCCTAAAAGGGAATGCTACACTACGCCTATTATAGGCGGGAACAGCAAGCCCAGGCCCCACCCATAGCACTCACTTTGCCGCAACTGAAGTGAGCATAACCCGTGCCACTATGCAGCTGATGTCATTTGGAGCCTTAGCATGGAAACCGACACCAGCTCTGACTCCTGAACTACAGAGTTTCTAAAAATGCTCCTGAATACTGCGTCCACATTCTCCATCCACATTTCCATCCTTTTCGATATGGCCACAAGTGCCCAGGCTGACTTTCGGGCTATTTGCTGCATCTTCGAAGGAAGAGCGACATGCTTGCTCGCCTCATCAAGGCCTCAGCCATTTAGAGAGGCAGCCTTTAGATGCTTCACATCCTTATCTCTGAATGGATAGAGCTTGGCCATCTTGCTCAGAAGGGAGGGATGTCTTGCGATCTTGCTCCACTTATCCAAAATGATGTCTCCTAGTTAAGAATAAGAATTTAGAACATTCTCTCTATGGCTATGTCTCCAAGTTGTGTGATTCAAAGTGCAGCCCCGATCCAACTTTACAGTCTCTGGATCAAGGTTGCTTAAAAAAGTCGCATCAAAGTAGCACAGGAACCCCTTAAAGTCGCTCTAAGTTGCATAGATTGGAATGGGTGCCATTGAACTCAATGGGCTGTGACCCGCCATGCGACCCCATGTGTCCAAAGTTGCATGACAAGTCACACTAGTGGACACGGAGCCCAAAGGTGCTTACAGAACTTCCTCTTGCTTTGCAGGAGACTCTACCTTGGTTGGGACAGTTCCAGTTCTTCCTGATCATCCTAGTGGGAGGATACACCGCAATGGCTGTTGGACTTCGTGTGTGCCTTGTATCCCACTCTTTAAGGGATTCTTGTACCATGTGCCTCACTAGGGATTCCACTTGCTGGAAAACATCACCGCCTGGGCTTAGCATGGCTCACGCAGAGACTTGCCCTCTGGGACCGGAGTCCCGCATCCCCAGCAGGCTCCCTCCTTGGAGCAGCTAACATAGCGGTAGGTGCGTAGAGGCGGATTCAGAGCTTCTGCTATGAAGGCTGGATCTTGACGATGACCTATGATAAATACATCTGAAGAAAAATGTTGTGACCTAATGATGTCTTTATCATCTTGTGCCGTGAATTGTCAACCTGACCTAGAAAGAATTGCAAAATAGGATAGAAAGGAAATGGTTAAAGGAACCTAAAAAGAGTACCCAGGCCAACAAGGAAAGGAAAAGGTTAAACCCACCCTTTCATACCTGCTACACCAGGGCTGGCCACACGGGGGAGCAGTGATACATCCACAGTTTGAAACTGCACAGAAAGACCGACAACCTGCACAGGTGATCAAATCATTGCAGTGTCACACAGAGGCAGCATACAAGGGTGTTAGTGCAGAGCAGTGTTTCTCAACTCCAGTCCTCAAGGCGCCCCAACAGGTCATGTTTTCAGGCTTTCCATTATTTTGCACAGGTGATTTGAGCAGTTTCACTGCCTTAGTAATTACCACAGCTGTTTCATCTGAGGGAAATCCTGAAAACATGACCTGTTGGGGCGCCTTGAGGACTGGAGTTGAGAAACACTGGTGCAGAGCATACCCTGTGATTATTTCACACAGCATTTAGGGAAACTGCTGCAAGCTGCCCATAGAGAAATCCCAGTATCAACAGTACTGACCGCGGATTGAATTTCTCCCCTGAAATGATTCTCCGCAGCATGCATGCGCTGGGCTCGGACACAGCAACACAGATCTGCAATTCAATCCTGCTTCTGCGATCAAACCAGACCAGGTGGTAGGCTGATCATGATGTACTTGGGGCAGATAGGGCCACCCACTAGTAGCTAGGCTATCTGGCAAATACACCGCTTGCCTGCCAATGGCCAGGCTTCAGCTCTTCCAGTGCTTCTTCCAATTGCCCACTCCATACCTCGCTAGTAGCTAAGGCTTATTGGAGTATCGCGACCTGTCTTCCCAGTGGTTGCCATTGGCCAGTCCTGAGCGCCTCTTCTGTTTGTAAAACTCCATACCTCGCTAGTAGATAAGGCTTATCGGAGTATCGCAACCTGTCTTCCCAGTGGTTGCCATTGGCCAGTCCTGAGCGCCTCTTCAGTTTGCCCACTCCATATCTCGCTGGTAGCTAAGGCTTATCGGAGTATCGCGACCTGTCTTCCCAGTGGTTGCCATTGGCCAGTCCTGAGCCCCTCTTCCGTTTGCCCACTCCATATCTCGCTAGTAGCTAAGGCTTATCGGAGTATCGCGACCTATCTTCCCAGTGGTTGCCATTGGCCAGTCCTGAGCGCCTCTTCTGTTTGCCCACTCCATATCTCGCTAGTAGCTAAGGCTTATCGGAGTATCGCGACCTGTCTTCCCAGTGGTTGCCATTGGCCAGTCCTGAGCGCCTCTTCCGTTTTCCCACTCCATACCTCGCTAGTAGCTAAGGCTTATCAGAGTATCGCAACCTGTCTTCCCAGTAGTAGCCGTTGGCCGGTCCTGATCGCAGAGAGGAAAAAACTTCAGGTAGATGAATAACGAAACCAGTCCTTAGGAGGAGGACAAAAAAGGAACACGACCCCTGGCTTGGAGAAAAGATTTAAGGGGGAGAGGGGTCCTAGAGGGGAGGAGTGGAGGCGGGGTTAACCCACACGTATGCTTTCATGTCTGTCAGGAAAATAGTTTTATCCCATGTAGTGGTGCATTGCCCACACTGCACGGGTTAACAACTCATTTTATTCTAGGGGAGAGGACAGCAGAGATATACTTACCTGATCCCACGATCCTCCCCACACAAGTCCGGCACCCCTGCGCTCCAGCGGTCTTGAAAATGGACTGTTCCTGACGTCAGCCCGCCCTACTGCATGGGGAAAAAAAATTACCCATAGATGGGTAAATTGCATGCCTTGAGAAAGTGCCCAGTGATGCCAAAAGCTCTGTGCTGTCACGCTTCTGAAGCTCAGATTGTCACAGAGGACTTGGGCCTGTGCCCCCAGCTCGCAAACATGCTGAGATCCGGGGCTTGCATTTTCTTCAGCATTTTGCTGCACGCTCAGATAGACCCCATACGTGTACAGATATCTGTCCTGTGCCAAAGCCCAGGGCAGATCTCCAAAAGTGTGAAATCCAGAGTCATGCATGTGCATACTTGCCAATAGTACCGATTTTCCCTGGACAATCCCGATAATTGGACCCTCACCCCGATGAAAATCCCAGGAATCGGAACTGTTTTTGGCAATGATGATGCTGAGTCCCCGCTCCCCCACCTCTATCCAGGCCGCTTTGTTTGCCTACATCTCAGCCCAGGAGGGGGCGGGGAGGTCTGCTGAAGGCTCGGCTCTGGCGGGGGGCAGGGCGGACCACTGACGGCTCGGGGGTGGGGGCGGTCCGCTGACGGCTCGACTCAGGTGGGGGGCGGGGTGGTCGGCTGACCTGCTGCACTCTGTTCGGTGATGGAGACATGAAGGTGCCTTTTCCACAATGTGAATGTATTACAAGAAGGGGGAGTTGAGTATCCATTCCTGCACAGCCCTGGACTGCACCAGAAACTTTAGGTCTGTGCATGCTCCAAGCCACAGACAGACTACCCTGCTATCTGCTGAAAACAATCTGCAGGGGTCACTGATGTAAGAGGGGAGTAGGGACCCTAAGATAAAGCTGAACACCGATATAAAAAGTTCCCCCTTATATCAGTGTCCTCACTCCCCTCTTACATTGGGGACCCCCCTTACCATAGTGTATTCACTCTGCATATGCAGATGTAAGGAGGGACTCCACTGCCTGGGGACACCTGATGTAAGGAGGGACTCCGCTGCCTGGGGACACCTGATGTAAGGAGGGACTCTGCTGCCTGGGGACACCTGATGTAAGGAGGGACTCTGCTGCCTGGGGACACCTGATGTAAGGAGGGACTCTGCTGCCTGGGGACACGTGATGTAAGGAGGGACTCTGCTGCCTGGGGACACCTGATGTAAGGAGGGACTCTGCTGCCTGGGGACACCTGATGTAAGGAGGGACTCTGCTGCCTGGGGACACCTGATGTAAGGAGGGACTCTGCTGCCTGGGGACACCTGATGTAAGGAGGGACTCTGCTGCCTGGGACACCTAATGTAAAGAGGGACTCTGCTGCCTGTGACACCTAATGTAAAGAGGGACTCTGCTGCCTGGGGACACCTGATGTAAAGAGGGACTCTGCTGCCTGGGGACACCTGATGTAAAGAGGGACTCTGTTGCCTGGGGATACCTGATGTAAGAGGGACTCTGCTGGGGGCATTTGATGCAAGGAGGGACTCGGCTGGGGGCACCTGATGTAAGGAGAGACTCTGCTAGGAATGCTTGATGTAAGGAGGGACTCTGCTGGGGACACCTGATGGCATCTGGTGGCAGGCGACATGGCAAGTGACACGCTCAGGGCTCCCACTGATTCTGCATTATGGTGAGTTGAACTATTTAATTCTATATTACAATGTAATAATAGAAACAATGCTCTTCAATCATCCTGACACCATAACAACCATGGTGCCGGGATGATTGAAGCACCAACACCAGGTGTTTGGAGTATTTTTTTCTGCTGATTGTTAAATTTTCTGGAATACACATACAGTATTTCTATTGTGGTATAGGATCTGGGCCTTTCTTTCTTTCTGTACTGCATTTTTCTTTTCCCACCTACACCATGCCAAAAATGAATGCCCCGCCCCCAATTATAATAAGACACCGCCTACAGACAAAAAAGTTTTCTTACAATGTTGGCAACTATGCATGCGCTGTAAATATGCCAGTGGAGCGCTATGACATTTTCACCCCATAAAAGTCACCTACATATTTACTAACTGTGGGAGAGGGAGTGGGATGAAGCAAGATGAAAATAGGTTGTTTTCCTGGGTTAAGGTACATTTTAAATGCCAGAATTATTTATGACGTCTGTTGGTGCCCTGGCCATGCAGCATGTCTTCTACCTTCTCTTTTCTGGAACCTTTATGCCTGATTCTTCTAGGTTTTTTTTTTGTTTTTGTTTTTTTACCTATAGCAAGTATCTTCTTGTTGTTTCTGTCATCTCAGCATTTCCCTTGCCTTACACATTATGAGCTCACCACATCCTGCTTTAAGGCACTGAAGCCTGTAGAAAGGTGAGGTGGGGGGGGGGCTTGTGGGAGTACTAAAAAGTGCTTTTCCAGTGGATCAATCTCCTTTCTTTTAGGCCTCATGCACTGACACTCCTGCATTTAGCTTTTTTTATGGCAGAAGATGATATCTGGGAAGCATACAAAATTTTTATACCTCCCAGATAAATTCTTTCCTGTGCTTTGATGTTCTTGTTTTTAAAGCAGGTTTAGATGCATTTAGCTGTGTTTACACCCATTCACTTAAGTTCATCTCTGCAAAACCAACACTCAACAGACCGTAAATGCAAATTTTTCTTGATTTGGTAAACATGTCTAAACGTTGAGCTTGGAAGCACTTCTGAAATTCTAGTGTACAAATGTAAATAGAGAACCATATGATGTACTGTATGAAGATCCATTTAAAACCATTTGCTTAGCGAACCTAAATGGTCCATTTTAACATATTTTGCATTTAGAGAAGCTAAACGCAGAAGTGCCTGTTTGAACAAGGCCTTAGGGCTAATTCACACTATATGCGATGACAGATGTTTTACCACAGAGACACACAGGGAATTATTGTTTCCTATGTGTCCCATTTACACTGCAACGCAGGCTAGTGCTGTGCTGTACTGCAGCGTACTCCGGTAAAATGCAGACATGCTGCATTTTATTGCAGTGCACTGAGCCGATTCAGACTGCAATGTTGGGAATGGCATCTCATGCAGACATTCCAAGTCTCCCGCATTTCAGCTGCTACTCCCGGACACCCACAAGTGGGGGGCAATATCCCAGCTGCAGGGCTGATCCAGGGCCGCAGGCTTACCTACTCTTCAGGCATTGGGAGGAGAGAGGCACCTGGAGCTTGTCAGTGGCTGTGCCTTGTCCTCTACCCCTCCCTGGCGGCTATGTGAACAGTGGCATAGCATGGGGGGGAGGCAGGCAGGGCTACCGCCCTGGGGCTGGGTGCAAAACTTAAAGGGGCGCTGGTGTACTGTCCCCAGTGTGATGGCCATATAGCCGGGGGAAAATAGGCGCAGGGCTGGTGGCACTACGGCAGCAATCAACACTGCATCGCCCTTGGAGTGCAGGGGGCTGTAACAATATCACGTACTGGACATGAAAAGCTATAGCTAGTGGCCTTGTTGTGTGAGAACTTTAAAGCGGAGTTCCACCCTAAAGTGGAACTTCCGCTCATCGGATTCCTCCCCCCCTCCGGTGTCACAATTGGCACCTTTCAGGGGGGAGGGGGGTGCAGATACCTGTATAATACAGGTATCTGCACCCACTTCCGGGTATAGCTAGCCGCAGACTCCCCGCCCACCCCCGTTGTGTTGTGGGAAATACCCAGTTCCCACAACACAACGGGGACCAGTGTAGATGCGCAGCGCGACTCGCGCATGCGCAGTAGGGAACCGGGCAGTGAAGCCGCAACGCTTCACTTCCTGATTCCCTCAGTGAGAATGGTGGCGGCAGCACCCGAGGATCGAGGGACGGCATCGCTGGACCCCGGGACAGGTAAGTGTCCTTATTTTAAAAGTCAGCAGCTGCAGTATTTGCAGCTGCTGACATCTAAAAAATGTTTTTTTTCGTGAAACTCCGCTTTAAGGCAGCCATGACAGCTTGGCTAACCGTAATATTACAGAACAATCTGAACTCCTTCCCTCCTCCCTTGTGTTAGGAATTCATAGTTTTAGACTTAAAAGGAACAGTTATCTCAACAGAGAAAACAGAACCAGGCTAGGTCAGTAAAAACAGCTCATGTAGGCCTGGCAGGATGTTCAGGCCTGTCGTAAAACTGTCACCCTCTCAATTCAGAGAACCAGCAGATACCGGTCGTAAATACCTGAATGCACATAACATTTAAACAGTGGAATAAGTATGGAATTTCAGCATGTTTCATAACTTCCAAAGTAATAATAGCACATCCATAATATGGACATATTTAGTTTCCTCAGATAATTTGTAACATTTCAAGTCCAGACACCCCATGTCAGGTCATATGGGAAACCACTGGTACCCCTTATTCCTCCTACGTAAACTAGACATTAGAGACATGGCATGTTTGTATTTGTTTTGAAGCTCATGCTGAGCAATAATATGGATATTTGCAGTCTATAAACAGTAGAGATGCAGAGATATGAATATGTATCACAAAGTGTACCTAGGACATGGTCATGAGTGTAGACACCTCCCAGCAACAAACCCCTAAACAAGATGAGCAGACAGTTGGTCACTGGTCGCTGTCAATACCCCCTTTCATTTGACAGAAAAGAGGAGAAGCCAAAACAATGGTCAGTTCTCCTTTTACCATCCAAGCAGGAACATCTGCCAAGTTTGAGAACTGATTACCCAGCTCATCGATTGAACTCTGATCAACCCTCGGACATTTATTGCAAGTATTTTTCCTCCCCAATTCTACCTCATTTCTTTGTGGCTGTATATTGTCTTTATCTTTTTGAGACATCTTTTTTCTGTAAATGTTTTATTTGTACCAATTTGACCTTTTCATAATAAACCCTTATTTTAAAAAATGTTAACCTTGTCTCTAAAGCTCTTAATGCAAGCTATAAACGAACCTGCCTCTTAAAAGAGCGCTACTGTTTGAGTAAGGCCTCTGAGCAGACCTGTCTGTGGTGGCAGTGTGTGTTGCAGACGCTTATTCTGAAATCATAATTGGTATTGCTAAATTGATGGAAGACCTGACCTTTCCTAAAACAAACATCAGTGGTGACAGTTAAAGGGTTAATTGCGTAATTAGCCCAATGACAATATGCCCTGTACACACAATAGGATTTTCCGATGGAAAATATGTGATAAGACCTTGTTGTCGGAAATTCCGACTGTGTGTAGGCTTCATCACACATTTTCCATAGGAATTTCCGACACACAAAGTTTGAGAGCTTGCTATAAAATTTTCCGACAACAAAATCCGTTGTCGGAAATTCCGATCGTGTGTACACAAATCCGACACAAAGTGCCACGCATGCTCAGAATAAATTAAGAAACGAAAGCTATTGGCTACTGCCCCGTTTTATAGTCCCGATGTACGTGTTTTACGTCACCACGTTCAGAACGATCGGATTTTCCGACAACTTTGTGTGACCGTGTGTATGCAAGACAAGTTCGAGCCAACATCCGTCAGAAAAAATCCATGGATTTTGTTGTCGGAATGTCCGACCATGTGTACAGGGCATAAGGCTGTTGGCACCTAGATTGTGGTCTCGCAAGCTGGAAAATCTTTGTGCTGGGCGCAGCTGAGAGTGGCATTGTTACGTAAGTGACAGCAAGGTGTGAGGTTGGCTGGTCCTTTGTCACGAGTTAGCGAGGAGGGCAGGGATCTGACATCCGCGTTCGTCACAGGGGCCGCCAGCCGGGCATCCATCGCCACACATGGCAGTAATCAGCAAGCCAAGGGCAGATAGGCTGGCGGACCTGAGACTCAAAGGAAGAGCTCCATCAGCACCGCCTCCTCCCCCTTGACACTGCCCCCAAAGAGGCGAGAAGCAGTGGGGGGGGGGCGCAGCATAACGTACCCTGCGCTTCCAGGGCAATATGGATTGCTCCAACTTCCTTCACCCTCTACCCTCACGTGAAGCCCGGAGCGAGGACAGGCTGACTCGGGGCACAGAGGATGGCCGGGAGCAGCTGAAAGGATCAAAGCGGATGCTCACAAGAAGACAGACTGGCATGGAATGGAAGCTACTGTACCATCATCATACACACAAAGGCCTGCAGGCTGCAGATAGACTCTTGTACAATGGGACAGAGGAGGGACTGCAGATAGGGACAGGGCTAGGGATCTCTCTCATCTCCCCCCTCACTCCCTTTTCTCTCTCCCTCTCTGAGCACCTCCCTCTCTCAGCACCCCCTCTCTCAGTCCCACTTCTCTCTCTCAGCCCCCCCACCTGTTTCAAGCAGAAACACCACACATACTGACTCCTACCACCATGACCACTTTAAATCTCTGTAGTGGTCATGGTGGTTAGAGTGTTCCTTTAATATTTCTCAGAAGAAGTAAACCTCTGTATAGGGATTCCATTTTATTTGATCACCCTCTAGTTGTGTTAAATTGGGGGGGGGGGGGCGCCACCCCCCTGAAATGAGTTTTCGCAGGTTAGGATGTCTGCGCATGTGACAAGAAACCCAGACGCAAACTGCAAAACTGTAGAGTGATAAACTAAAAGCCTTGAATCTTGGGTGGGAACTCAAGTTGCCCATTACCAACAGCAGATGCCAGAAGAGGCAGTAAACAAAGTGTGCCAATACCACAGGCAATGAGTTTGCACTCACCATTACAGGCCTTTTAAAGATCTGACATCTAGCCCCAAGCTTGATAAATAACAGGGAGTGTTATCGTAAGCCAATGTAGCTCCTCCTCCGATTTAACACAGAGCCCCTCTGACAGTGGGACCGAGCTACCTGAGCCCCAAAATAATTTGGTTGACTTGGTGCTGATTGCTAGGTTTGCAGAATCTACTATAAAGAGAGCTCAATAAAGCTACAGCGCAAATCACCAGAGAAATTAAACAGAATTTTATTGAACTAGGATGCCGCTTCAAAAGCATTGAACTAAAGCTGGATGAAACTGAATCAAATACCCTAAACTCAGTGCACCTTGAGATTGTTTAGTTCCAGCTAGAACCAACACAAACCAAGGTAGGATACCTAAGGAACAATCCCTTCACATAAAACTTAAATTAAATATTCATTAAAAAACTGATTCCTAATAAAAACAATTGAAGTAAAAACTGATTCCTGACTATGATCAGCTTCACTTAGAGTGGAACATCAGGCACTTGCTGTCTCGAGACACAATGGCACCCCTAGGGAAATGTTATTGTGAAACCCCACTTTTAAAAATCAAGGAAGCCACCATAAAAGCATCCAGAGACAGGAATGACCTTACTCTTATTTAACATGAGTTTGAATGTGATTGCTTAATTCTGAACACGGCTACATTCCCAGTTATAAGAGGGCCTGCACAGTTTGTTTTTCAAATGAGTTGTACAGTTTATAGGTCACAAAATAAAGGTGGAAAAAGCTCTGAAACTATGTCTTTGTCTCATTTTTCTACATCACAGAAACCTGACATTTTAACAGGGGTGTGAAGAATTTTTTATTCATTGTATATGGAGAGGAAAGAACCACTTGCCCAGGGATTATAGATAATATTTGGCAGTACATGATATTCAAGGATAGACCATTTCTTTATGCTTTCCCAGCCAATCCCTATGGTATCTAGTGCTTGGATCCTGACTACTTCTTGGTCGGACCATGATCCTGTTATGATCCATTTGCTGGGTATCGCCCAGAAACCAGAACAGTTTCATTGGAGGTTGAAAGATTCCCTCCTGGGGAATGAGGCTTTTAACAATGACATTACTATCTCTATGAGAGACTTTTTTTTTTTTTAATGGATTGTAAGATACATCCCCTCTCAATAACTGGTCAGCCCATAAAGCAATGGTGAGAGGTCAAATCATACAAATGGCATTAAGACTAAAGGCCAGTTGCTCAAAATCTAAGGTTTCATCAGCTAGTGAATGCTCACAAACAGAACCTTCATGGGGACATGTGGGCATGTATAGCATACCCATGTACATAATTGACACTCTATTTAACAAGAGAAGAATGTATTTTGAGGTGGTATAAGCACCCCTACTTTACCCAAGGTTTACAGCCTTTGCTCACATTGCTGACTCGCGTTTTAAACCTAGACCTGCTATGACCTCCCTTCCAAAAATGAGATTTTCCTTGTCAAAAGAAGTTTGAGTATACAATGTTATAAAGATACATAAAGTAAGTTTACAAGGATCTATAAAGTAAGCTTATTGTTTTACAGTAGGGTTTATATAGGTAATTATCATGAAATTTCAAATATTAAACATTGGGTTCACGTAAACCTAAATTAAAGATATATATCATTTCCTTAGTTACTTTTGTAGGTATTTAAATGATTTATACCTACTATACATATTGTTTACAAGTAGAGTGTATATAGGTCAAATAAATTCTGATAATGAGCTTTAATCGTAAGGTGGAGAAAAGGAAAGAGAAAGAAGAAAAAGGGTTGTAAGGTAGAGGTATGGTCCACAAGGTTGTCCCGCTCGTCAGTTTATTATTCTTTTTAGTTCTCTGTAAGTCATTTAATCTGTTACCATGGCAACAGGACAGAGTCATTGAAGTTTGACAGGAACTGTTGTTTTATCCAAGGATGCCAAAGTTTTTCAAATTTTGGAATTTGATTTTGATCGATGGCTACCATCTTAGCATGGGACATTGTATTATTCATTCTGTGAATTGTTTCTGCTAGTACCAATGTAGGAGATTTCCATGCCTTGGCCACTGTTTGTTTTGCAGCCGTTATTAGTTGGATCATAAGTTTGAATTGAGAGAGTGTTAACCATTCCGGTTTTAGATTAAGTAAAATTAAATATGGATCTGGTTGTATTATTTTTTAAAATATTTTAGATGCAATCACGAAGACTTCCTTCCAGAAGGTTTGGATTACTGGGCACGTCCACCATATGTGTAAATATGTGCCTATTTCTGGGCATCCTCGAAAACAAAGAGCTGAGGTATTAGGTGAATATTTTGCCACTCTAGCGGGTACAAGGTACCAGCGAGTTAGGACTTTATAATTTGTCTCCAGTGCTAAGATGTTGGGTGAAGATGACTTAGATGTGAGCCATATGTTAGACCAGTCCGTGTCTTCTAAAGTTCGTCCCAGGTCCTCCTCCCACCTCTGAACGTAAGGGTCTATTAAGATTTGCTACTCCATATAATTGATTATAAAGTGATGAAATTGTACCTTTAGCAAATGGATCTTTTGTACAGATTGATTCAAAAATGGATAATTGGGATAATGGTGTATCCCCCTTTAGGAATGGTGTATAGAAATTTTTGATTTGGAGATATCTAAATATCTCAGAGTTTGGTAGATCATATTTTTCTCTAAGCGATGGGAATGAAAGGAATGATTTAGATGCTATGAAATCATTTAGTGTCTGAATGCCTGATGTTGTCCAAGCTTTAAAAGAATTTGGGTAGATCCATGCCGGATAAAAGGCCGGATTTCTGATAAAAGAAAGGAGAGGATTGTGTGGAGATTGTAACTGATATTTGGTTTTTAGTTTATCCCAGAGAGATAAGAAGTGTTTAGTTATGGGATTATGAATTTTAAAGCGGTCTTTAGGATCATGCCATAATAAATTTGATATTAATAGAGGGTCATTTTCTGAAGCTTCTATAAATACCCATAATGGGATTTCCTGTTTTGCATGGTATTTCGACAGACTGGCCAAATGTGTTGCTCTGTAGTAGTTAGTAAAATTAGGGTATCCCAGGCCTCCTTTATTTTTGGGAAGATGTAGTGTGTGTATAGGTATACGTGGTTTAGAAGAGCCCCATATAAACGAAGTTGCTCTTTTTTGTACTATTCTCAAAAAATAGGAAGGAATTGGAATAGGGAGGACTCTGAATAGATAAAGCAATTTGGGTAGAATAGTCATTTTGATTGCATTAATCTTCCCTATCCAGGATAAAGGAAGTTGCGACCATTGTTTTATTAGATTTGTGATCTGTCTTAATACAGGAGGATAATTGGTTGAGAATAAGTCAGAATGAGATGCTGTTAAATGAATTCCAAGATATGGGATTGATTTTTCTGCCCATGTGAATGGGAGTGCAGCCCTAGCCGGGATCAATTCCATGTTTGTGAGTGAAATATTAAGCACTAGGCATTTCTTAGGATTAATCATAAGGCCGGATAGGGCTGCAAATCCATCAAGAGCTGGTATTAAGTTAGGACCAGAGACCTGTGGTGATGATAGAAAAAGTAATATATCGTCTGCAAATATACATAATTTGTGTGTAATACCTCCTACTTCAATGCCAGTTATAGTTTGGTTTGTTCTGATGTATTGGGCCATGGGTTCGAGTATAAGGGCAAATAATAAGGGAGATAATGGGCAACCCTGTCGGGTACCTCTTTCGATATTAAAGGCTTCAGATTTGTATACAGCATATTTTATATAGGCTTTGGGTTTATTATATAATGCTTTGATCCATGTTAAAAAGTGGGGTCCAAAACCCCATTTTTGTAATGAATATTGCATATATTGCCAGGATACTGTGTCAAATGCCCTCTTAATGTCGAGAGATAGAAAACATAAAGGGATTTTCCGTTTTTTAGCAATATGTGCCAATAACACTGCTCTGCGTATATTATCACCTGCCTGTCTATTTGGCATGAAGCCTACTTGATCTCTATGTATTAATTTTCCTATAATGCTATTGAGGCGTTTTGCTATTATTTTTGCTAATAATTTAATATCAAGGTTTAACAGAGAGATAGGCCGATAATTCACACAGGAAGTATCATCAGAAAGGGGTTTTGGGATCATACAAACAATTGCCATTAGTGTTTCTTGCCGAAAAGAATGTCCATCTAGAAGTTTGTTAAAAGTTTCAGTGAGAATGGGAGAGAGTATTTCTGAGAATGTTTTATAGTATAAAGCCGAGTAGCCGTCTGGGCCTGGTCTTTTGTTAAGTTTTAGGTCTTTTATGGCGTTAGCAACTTCATCTATAGTTAGAGGCTCATCCAAACTGCTTTTTTGATTCTGAGATAACTCAGGTAAGGATATTTTTGAGAAGAAGGATTCAGCCTCTGTAGGATTAAATTCATTGTTTGTCTTGTATAAAGTTGCGAGATGTGAGTGAAATTTATGGACTATTTTAACTGGATTACAAGTGTAAACATTTTTTGATAATTTCAAACGTATTGGTTTGAAAGATTTGTTAGTTGAATTTAATGCCCGAGCCAAATATGTACCTGGTTTGTTTGTATTCATGTAGAAATTGTGTTTGGAGCGTTTGAGGGATTTATCAACTGACTCAGTGAGAAATAGATCGTATTCCAATCTAGATTTTTCCAGATGAGATTTTGTACTCTGAGATGGATTATCTTGAAATGATATGTAGGCTGCATTAAAATTGAGCTCTAGTTTTTTTGCTAGATTTTTGCGTTCCCGTTTAAATAGTGCCATTTGTCTTTGTATTGTACCACGCAAGACAGGCTTATGAGCTTCCCACAGTGTTATTGGGGAGATGTCTGTTGTATTATTAATTGATATGTATTCCTTTAAAGCTTGTTCAATGGCCATCTGATGTAGTGGGTGTTTGAGCATTATGTCCGGTAAGTACCACGTTGGGTCATGCGCTTTTGGTATGGCTGAGGCTATAGTAGTGTATACTGCATTATGGTCAGACCACGGAATCGGAATTATATCTGATGCAATAATTTCTGGTATCATTCCTATTGTTAGAAAAATATGATCTATTCTGGTGAAGGTTTGATGAGGGTGCGAGAAATAAGTGAATTTCTTTTTCATTGGGTTACTTTCTCTCCATGAATCTACCAGATTGTATTTGGAAAGAAGTTGAGAAAAAGGTAATCTAGAGGTTATTTTGGATGGTGTAAAAGGTGATTTATCTAGAAATGGGAGGAGGACCTGGTTTGAATCCCCACACATTATCACTGTTCCTATTTTGTGTGTATTAATCACTTGTAATATATGTGAGAGGAATGGTGTAGGTTGTTTGTTAGGAGCGTAGTAGGAAATCACCGTGATTGCTGTATCCATTATATAACCCATGAGTATCAGGTATCTACCTTCTGGGTCTTTAATTTCTGATGATAAGGTGAATGGTGTGGATCGGTGAAATGCAATTAGAGTTCCCCTTTGCTTGGTACAGGCAGAAGCCGTGTAAATTTGTTGATAAAAAGGAGAAATATATTTTGGAGTAGAATCTTTGGTGAAGTGTGTTTCTTGGAGGCATACTATGTGAGCCTTCTTGTTATGGAAAGTACGGAAGGCTTTGGTCCTTTTTTGAGGGACATTTATTCCCTGAACATTTAGGGAAAGTATATTCAGTGGTGCCATGGCAATAGATCAAATAGTTTTGACTTACTTTTTGTTATGCAGAGCTGACTGCGCAGATCAACCTGTGTGGACTGAAGAGATGAATAGATAGAAAAGAAACCAGTGAATTCTGGAGTAAAGAGTAAACAAAAAACATATGAGATTAGATGATACATTGTATAAATTATTTTTTGCAAGTAATCACAATTTACCCGTGAAAGAGAATAAATATCTCTCTCAGGGGAATAAGTGCCTTCGTCACACTCCCACATAATATGGTTGGGAGAATGAGGAGGGCTAATGGGGGTACACGGATCTTCCACTTACAGGAGAGAAGTGCTATGTCAAAAGACATCAAAATGATGTTTCATTAATTGGAGTGCAGAATATAGTTTTTGTTGAAATTATTTATTCCAGGGTGGTTGTATATGGTTAGTCTTGCCCTAGGCTAAATAATTCAGTTAGAAAGGTACTGTTAATAACATTGGTATTGATGAAGATAGTTTGAATTATTTTGGGATTTTAACCCTTTTAGAGTAAACAATTACATATTTTATTCATATGCAACTGTTTAGAAATGTTAACTCATAAAATTGAGGTTGTATTGCTTCAGATTAGAATAAACAAAAACATAATTCTAGGAACTAGTTAGGTAATAATATATTTGTTTTAAGAAAAGAAAGAAAAAGCTTCCATTACTTCTGGATTATTGAACATATTTGTCCTAAAAAGTAATAAATCTATTGTTATTACCTGATAATATATAACTGAACAAGAATTTCCTTATTTCACTTATATATTCTAAGGCTATATGAATCAGAAGTAATAAGAAATATAACTGGAATGTAACATGATCCCACACAGGGTGTGACTATCAGAATGCAGTTACATTCAGTTATAAATATAGGTTTTTTTATAGAGAACCATCTCTTATTATAATAAATGAAGAGATATCAGGAATTAGGATGTCAGTCCATTGAATCTTCTTGGTCCATGGATGATGTGGCATAACGGCCTCTTTTGTGAGAATGATGATTCCCATTTTGTTCTGAAATTTTCTGGGTGCTGCCTGAAGGTGAAGATGATGCCATTCTTCTGCGTGTGGGGGTGTTGCTGCTTGTGGGTTCTGTCAGATTTAATTTTAAAAGGGTTTGTTGTAGTTCATCTGCTGATCTGCTTCTGTAAATTGTACCTTGGTAGTTAAATCTGACTGAAAAGGGGAAGCCCCATTGATACATAATGTTGTGGCGTTGCAGTTCCATTAGTTGGGGTTTCATGGATTGTCTTTTAGTAAGAGCCCTTGCACACTGGGGCGGGGGGGCGGCGTCGGCGGTAAAACGCCGCTATTATTAGCGGCGTTTTACCGTCGGTATGCGGCCGCTAGCGGGGTGGTTTTACCCCCCGCTAGCGGCCGAGAAAGGGTTAAATACCACCGCAAAGCGCCTCTGCAGAGGCGCATTGCCGGCGGTATAGCCGCGCCGTCCCATTGATTTCAATGGGCAGGAGCGGTAAAGGAGCGGTATACACACCGCTCCTTCACCGCTCCGAAGATGCTGCTGACAGGACTTTTTTTACCATCCTGCCAGCGCATCGCTCCAGTGTGCAAGCCCTTGGGGCTTGCACACTGGGATGACAGCAGCGGCACTTTCGGGGCGGTTTGCAGGCGCTATTATTAGCGCAATAGCGCCTGCAAACCGCCCCAGTGTGCAAGGGCTCTAATAGTAAGTTGGGATAGGTCAGCAAAAATTTGATAATTGTGTCCTTGAAAATTAAGTTCCTTTTTTTCTCTTACAGCAATTAGTATTTGTTCTTTCGTTCTGTAATAATGAAATTTTGTGATTATATCACATGGGGGTTCATCTTTCTTTTTGGCTGTGAGGGCTCTGTGTACTCTGTCCAGTTCTAAACGTTCAATAGGGATATCTGGCTTTAGTTCTTGTAATAGAGCAGTAATAGTAGATTGCAGGTCTGTCACAGTTTCAGGTATTCCCCTTATGCGCAAGTTTGAACGTCTGGCTCTATTTTCGTAATCTTTGAGCTTAGTTTGAAGTATTAAATTCTCTTTTTTTAATTGTTCCAATTCTGTTATATTTTCTTGGGTTGTAATTTCAATTTCATCCATTTTTATTTCTAAGGCTGCGGTGCGGTTTCCCAGCTCTCTTATTTCTTTGGTTAGGCTTTTTGTTATTTGGTCTGAGGTTTGTTTTAAAGCCTTATGAAGCATCTTTTCAAATTGTAATAATATTACTGGGGATACTGAGGAGGCTTGTGGAGAAGTTTGTGAGAGGATTTGTTCTGTATCTGACTCAAATGGAGAGTCTTGCTGTGACATTTTCTGTCTGTGAGAGCGCCCTGATGCTGTATCTTTTGAGGTGACTGGAGCTGCTTCAGCTGCAGTGAGTGCCTGTGAGCTCTTTGTGAGGTGATTTTTATTTCTGCCACGGTTTCCTCCCAGTACCATATTTCCTGCCCAAACTTTCACAGTTTGTTCCCTGGGGCAAAAAGGTTCAAATGGATACCTTTTGAGCCTGCAGGCTCCGCTTTGTCCTTCTCTTCCCTCCTCAGCGGTGTGGAGCTCTAACAATGCATGTCTGCTCCGCTAGGCTCCGCCTCCTCCAAAAATGAGATTTTCATTCAGTGTCATTGTGCAAAACCCTGAATTGGTCTTTCAGGAAGTTTAACAATACCACTGAAAGATATACCAAAAACTGCCTGGGTGAATGCTAGGAAATAAGGGTTCTTTCAATCTCTAAATCTTCCACACATCAACCCTAAGCAAGTGGAATTAATGGAGTCTCACTTTTCTGAGGCTGAAATCCTCTTGGTGATTGAAAAAAGCATCAGCACCAGGCCCTAACCTCTTTGTTCTTTCTTGAACTATATCATAAAAATTTAACCAATTGGGCCCAGGAATAACTGATATGTTTATCAGTGTGATTCCTAAAACAGGGAAGCATGCCACAGAAGTAGCCATCTTTAGGTCAGTTTCACTCATAAATTGTGATATTAAACTCTTATTAAAATTATGACTAAAGCTTTGGCAGTGTGACAGGCTCCTTATCAAATTGGAAGTTGTAGACTTAATTTTGCCAGTGCATTCAGTTTTGGATTCTCAACTTAACAGGAGGGCAATGCTGGTGTCTATTGACCTCCTTAAGGCTTTTGTCACGTTGTCATGGGCAGGGCTTTTTCAGAGAATAGAGGCAGGTACTCACATTCCCGCTACCAACTCTGCCGCCAAAACTCGTAACCCCCCCCCAGGCCAGTGTATAATCAAAAACTACCTTCCACCCACTCCCCCAGTAAAGAGCACCCCCACAGTACAGAGCCCCCCAAACACACAATAACGAGCCCCCCACAATACAAAGCTCTCCTACCACTTACTGGAAAGTGCCAGAA
Source organism: Aquarana catesbeiana (assembly GCF_042186555.1). Taxonomy (NCBI): domain Eukaryota; kingdom Metazoa; phylum Chordata; class Amphibia; order Anura; family Ranidae; genus Aquarana; species Aquarana catesbeiana. The sequence goes on along the minus strand of NC_133325.1, from coordinate 597,695,838 downwards.
GGAAGCCTGCAGAAGCAGCAAGGCAGGTGTACCTCAGCTAGCCTGAGCCGCTTGATGAGGCAGGCTGTCACTGGTAAACACAGAAACCGGTAGAGGAAGTAGTTCAGAAAACTTCCTCTACTGGATTCTGTGTTCACCATTGACAGGCTGGTGAAGACAGGTCAGTGCCAGAGGTGTCACAATTCTGGATGCCCTGGCTGGAAAAAAACCATGGTTATGGGGCCACGTGTTCCCTTTATTCAAGCCCTATAGTTTGGCCACCATTTTTTTCAAATAAATCTAAATCTTACATGGGACCCCCTCAGGTTTCCTTAAAGGGAGTTAAGTCATTGCCTATTGCCTCAGTAGAAGGGCCAACAGGGATACCTGTTGTCCCCATTACTATTTATACTGGCAATTGAACCATTATCATTGGCCTTTTGAGCTAACCCTAATTAAAGGCATCACCTGCAGTCAGATTAAACATAAATGTGGATTATTTGTGAATGATATACTAAAGTTCATAATATCCTCTACCGCTACACTTCCAAATCTAACAGGATTCTTTATTGCAGGTAAATACAGTGCCTTGAAAAAGTATTCATACCCCTTGACATTTTTCACATTTTTGTCACGTTATAGCCAAAAATGTAAATATATTTTATTTGGGATTTTATGTAATCGACCAACACAAAGTGGCACATAATTGTGAAGTGGAAGGAAAATGATAAATGGTTTTCAACATTTTTACAAATAAATATCTGAAAAGTATGGCGTGCATTTGTATTCAGTGCCCCTGAATCAATACTTTGTAGAACCACCTTTCACTGAAATTACAGCTGCAAGTCTTTTTGGGGATGTCTCCACCAGCTTTGCACATCTAGAGAGTGACATTTTTGCCCATTCTTCTTTGGAAAATAACTCAAGCTCTGTCAGATTGGATGGACAGCGTCTGTGAACAGCAATATTCAAGTCTTGCCACAGATTCTCAGTTGGATTTAGGTCTGGACTTTGACTGGGCCATTCTAACACATGAATATGCTTTGATCTAAACCATTCTATTGTAGCTCTGGCTGTATGTTTCACATTATTGTCCTGCTGGAAGGCGAACCTCCGCCTCAGTCTCAAGCTTTTTGCAGACTCTTCTAAGATTGCTGTGTATTTGGCTCCATCTTACTATCAGCTCTGACCAGCATCCCTGTCCCTGCTGAAGAAAAGCATCCCCACAACATGATGCTGCCACTGCCATGTTTCAGGGTGGGGATGGTGTGCTCAGTGTGATTTGCAGTGTTAGTTTTCCGTCACACATAGCGATTTGCTTTTAGGCCAAAAAGTTAAATTTTGGTCTCATCTGACCAGAGCACCTTCTTCCACATGTTTGCTGTGTCCCCCACATGACTTCTCGCAACTGCAAACAGGACTTCTTATGGCTTTCTTTCAACAATGGCTTTCTTCTTGCCATTCTTCCATAACGGCCAGATTTGTGGAGTGCATGACTAATAGTTGTCCTGTGGACAGATTCTCCCACCTGAGCTGTGGATCTCTGCAGCTCCTCCAGAGTTACCCTCTTAGCTGCTTCTCTGACTAATGCTCTCCTTGTCCGGCCTGTCAGTTTATTATTATTATTCACGATTTATATAGCTCCAACAGTTTACGTAGGGCTTTACAATGTAGAGGGGGGACAGCACAATTACAGTACAGTTCAATACAGTAGGGACAGGAGGGCCGTGCTTGTAGAGCTTACATTCTAAAGGGAGGGGGTGGTGGTACAAAAGGTAATAGATGCGGAGAATGATTTGATGGGGGGTGGCTTGGGGTCAGTTGTTAGGTGGGTGTGGGATAGGCTTCCCTGAATAAGTGGGTTTTCAGGGATCTCCTAAAGGTGGACAGGTTAGGGGCTGATCGGATATACCAGGGCAAGGAATTCCAGAGGATGGGAGAGGCTCTGGAGAAGTCCTGAAGGCGAGCATGAGAGGAGGTAAAAAGGGAGCTAGAGAGAAGGAGGTCCTGGGAGGAGCGGAGGGGATGATTTGGGCGTTATCTGCAGATGAGGTTGGTGATGTAGCTGGGGGCGATGTTGTGGCTTGCCTTGTATGTTGTGGTTAGCATTTTGAATTGTATACGGTGGGGTAGGGGAAGCCAGTGAAGGGATTGGCAGAGAGGGGCAGCAGTCACAGATCCATTAGTGAGGTGTATTAGTCTAGCAGTAGCATTCATAATACACTGAAGGGGGGATAGCCTGCGTAAGAGTAGGTCATTAAGGAGAGAGTTGCAGTAGTCAAGGCGGGAAATAATCAAGGAGTGAATAAGTTGCTTTGTGGTGTCATTAGTCAGGAAGGGTGGAATACTGGAGATGTTGCGGAGGTTAAGGCGGCAGGATTTAGCCAGTGATTGGATGTGGGGGCTGAAGGAGAGGTCAGAGTCAAGGATTACACCCAGCACCCTGGCATGTGTAGGTGGACGGTCATGTCTTGGTAGGTTTGCAGTTGTGCCACACTCTTTCCATTTTCGGATTATGGATTGAACAGTGCTCCGTGAGATGTTTAAAGCTTGGGATATTTTTTTATAACCTCTGAGGGCTTCACAGAACAGCTATATTTATACTGAGATTAAATTACACACAGGTGGACTCTATTTAATAATTAGGTAAAATGCTGAAGGCAATTGGTTCCACTAGATTTTAGTTAGGGGTATCAGAGTAAAGGGGGCTGAATACAAATGCACGCCACACTTTTCACATATTTATTTGTAAAACATTTTGAAAACCATTTATCATTTTCCTTCCACTTCACAATTATGTGCCACTTTGTGTTGGTCTACCACATAAAATCCCAATAAAATACATTCATGTTTTTGGTTGTAACATGACAAAATGTGGAAAATTTCAAGGGGTATGAATACTTTTACAAGGCACTGTATCTTTAGATCCCAAGCCCAAAATTTGATTTTACCCAAAGAGTTTGGTGACTTGCTTAGATCACGTTTTGACTTTTAGTGGGAAGAATCTGATCTTCCTTATTTTGGTATTTATCGGCTGCAAATAGCTGTAGGTGCTGTCAGCTTCCGATTTGCTTTCAGTGGGGCTTCACATATGCAGCTAATCGCAGGGAACCCCTTGCTAATAGCAAACAGTATCGTTCAACAGTGTTGATCAGGTCTTAGAAAACACCTGGACAGATTCTAGGCTGCTTTGGTGTGCTTTATTTGGGGTTTAAAATGTGAATAACAGAAAGTTTTGCTGCAAAAACTGCTGGAAGCCTGGGTTTAGCACAGTTGATAAAAAAAACAACCTAGCTGCACAATGTTATGTCTGCCCTTAACTCATTCCCTGACATTGTTGGACAGACTGAAAGATAAACAGGGATTCAGATCCTCAAATGCTTCCTTGACAAAAGTTGTTGGAAACCACAGATTTAGGTTGAGAATATGTCAATGACTGTTCAAAAAATGGACCAATAAAGGAAAAAAGTATTGGTGACTTTATTACTGACCAAGGATGACTTGCTACATCCTACTTTATTATTATTATTATTATTATTATACAGTATTTATATAGCGCCGACAGTTTACGCAGCGCTTTACAACATTAGGGCAGACAGTACAATTACAATACAATTCAATACAGGAGGAATTAGAGGGCCCTGCTCGTTAGAGCTTACAATCTAGGAGGGAGGGTCAAGTTATACAAAAGGGTAATAGCTGTGGGGGATGAGCTAATGGAGAAAATAGTGCAGTTGTTAGATGGAGGCAGGATAGGCTTCTCTGAAGAGGAAAGTTTTCAGGGATCGCCTAAAAGTGGATACATTTGGAGACAGTCTGACAGATTGGGGTAGGGAATTCCAGAGGATAGGCGAGGCTCAGGAGAAGTCCTGGAGGAGCATATGGAAGGAGGTGATGAGGGAGCTAGAGAGCAGGAGGACTTAGGAGGAACGAAGAGGGCGATTAGGTTGGTATTTTGAGACTAGGTTAGTGATGTAGCTGGGGGCAGAGTTGTGGATGGCTTTGTAACTTATTGTTAGTATTTTGAATTTATAGTAATGATTTGAACTTCCCTGAGTTTTAATCATCAAGGGTTCAAAGGGAGCCAAGTCTGTCAAATTAAAAATGCTCATTCTCTGGGCTAACAGGCAAGGGGATGCCAAGAAAATAGCATGGGGTGGGCACTATCCTGGGGAAAATTACATGTGGCTGGGAGCAGTGATTTTTCAGCACTGACATTTACAAAAGGAAAAACAAATTTTACATTGCCAGCAAATAACATCTCTCTCATTACGTCTTTTTTTTTAAATGAAAAAATGGCACACAAACCCCAAAGGTCCCCAAAAATACATAGCAGACCCCTAAAAAAAAAAATAAATAATTGGACAATGCAGGTTCCTTTTTAGCAATTTGAACCATAGCAGACCCTTAACACAAGCATGCAGCCTGGCTGGCCAGGAAAGTGGGGGGACAACAGTGCAGCACCTCCTCCTGAACAATACCAGGCCACGTGCCCTCAATAACCACTGGCAAAGCACCTTGTCACCATGTTGATGAGGAAAAGAGGCGGTGGCCTCTATGGAGGCTATTTATTGGACACATTCAGGCATCATCTATTGCAGTGGTGGCATGGCAGTGTGGGAGAAGAGGTGAGTAATGTAATCTTTGGGTCAGGTTTATTGCTTGGGAGGTCAGAGGCTTTACTTTGGCTAATTTTTAATTTATTTTTATTGTAGACTCCCTTCTAATTGGCTTTGGCGGTAACATCTGTTGTGGAGTGAGTATCATCCAAATTCCGGACTGAACATACCCTTCATGATACTACAGAACAGCATTGGCCAAAGACAGAAGCCTGGGGCACATCACTCATAACTTTAGACCATTCAGAGTCCTTTATCACTACTCTTAACCCATTCATGTAACCAGTTTCCTATCCATGTACATACACTTTTATCAACTCCTACAGAAATTATGTAATAGATTAAACATTTATAAGGTACAATATTAAATGCCTTTGCAAAATCTAGATAAACTATATCTATTGGACTTTCACCATCTAATTTCTCACATACTCCCTCACAGAACGGATAACAGGTCTGACAAGAATAGTCTTTCATAAATTACTTATGATACCTTTATCCTGGTATACAACCTAATCCTTATTTATAATTGGTACTACATTTGCTGTATGCCAATCATTTGGTACCATTCCAGTCAGTAAGGTGCCATTAGAAATAGTGGCTTGAATAGAACTAAGGGGTTAATTCACTAAGAGTTAAATAATGGCTCATAAAATGTTGTAAAATACCGCATGCAGTAACAATTGTGCAAATGTTCAATTCATTAAGAATCTCATATTAAATACCGAATGCGGTATTTGTTCAATGTAGCGGTAATTACCGCATTATTTAATGCAGTCATTTACCGCATTGAGCTGGTTGCTAGGAGCGGGCCAGGAAGCCGGCTGACGTGTCCTTAACAACAAATGACTCATCAGCTGTCAGCGGGTTCCTCGCTGACAGCTGAATGTAAAAAAAAAAAGGCAGGTAGTTGTTGATATAAAAAAAAAACAGCGTGGGGTCCCCCCCCAATGCATACCAGGCCCTTCAGGTCATTTTTAAAAACGGCGTGGGGTCCCCTCACAATCCATACCAGAACCTTATCCAAGCCTGCAGCCCGACAGGTCATTAAAGGGGGGGACGAGTCAGCGCCCCCCCCTTTCTGAACCATAACAAGCCACATGCCCTCAACATGGGGGGGTGGCTGCTTTAGGGCAGGGGGGCCTCATCCCCACAACCATGGCCGGTGGTTGTGGGGATCTGCAGGTAGGGGGCTAATCAGAATCTGGAAGCCCCCTTTAAGAAGAGGGCCCCCAGATCCCAACCCCCCCCCCCATGTAAATGAGTATCGGGTACATAGTACCCCTACCCATTCACCAAAAAAAGTGTCAAAAAGTAATAAATACACAGACAGTTTTTGACAATGCCTTTATTAAAAAATAAAAAAAACAGTGCCCCCTGATGTAAATTCATCGTTAATCACACCACCCGCCTACTGCGGGCTCCGTCGTTTGACATTTCTTATACAGGTAAGGGGCAGGGCCACCTGGCTACGTCACCTGGTGGTCCCGCCACCCTGTGAAGTCACGTACCGTTGCATGCTGGGTGAGTGACATCACAAGGGGGTGAGACCACCAGATGATGTAGCCAGGTGGCCCTGCCCCTTACCTGTATAAGAAATGTCAAACGGTGGAGCCTGCAGTAGGGGGCCAGCCTTCATTGTTGGCGGAGCGTTTTTCGGGTTGGCGGGCGGCGTTATTGATAATTGATTGATCTACATCAGGGGACACAGTTTTTTTTTTTCTTAAATAAAGGAATTGTTAAAAACTGTCGCTGTGTTTTTATTACTTTTTTACACTTTTTTGGTGAATGAGTAGGGGCACTATGTACCCGATACTCATTCCCATTGGAGGGGGAGCAAGATCTGGGGGCCCCCTTCTTAAAGGGGGCTTCCAGATTCTGATAAGCCCCCCGCCCATAGACCCCCACAACCACCGGCTTACGGTTGTGGGGATGAGGCCCTGGATCCCATCAACATGAGGATAAGGTGAGGGGGGGCAGAGCCCCCCTGCGCCAAAGCATCCCAAAGCATCCACCCCCCATGTTGAGGGCATGTGGCTTGATATGGTTCAGGAGGGAGGGCGCTTGCTCATCCCCCACTCTTTCCTGACCCTTGGGGCTGCATGCTCGGATATGGGCCTGGTATTTTTTTCATTATTTTTAATTGTTGGCTTTTTTTACATTCAGCTGTCAGTGGGGAACCCGCTGACAGCTGATGAGTGATCCATTGTTAAGGATGTGGCAGCTGGCTTCCCGGCCCACTTCTTAGCAACCAGCTATTTGTTAAAAATGTGTGGGGGTCCCCTCGACCCCACGCTGTTTTTTTGACAAATACCACATGTGATACCACCAGCAAAACCCTGGTGGTAAATATCACATGCTTTTTTACTCTCTGGTCCATTTGTCAATTGGACTTGAAAGTTTTTAAAGTGACACTTACAGGCACATTTTTTTCTGGTAAATACCACATAATCTTTATTTTTTTCTTTTAATGAATTGGACTTAATTTATCGAATGTGATAATTTTTTCATATGAGAAATATGATACCCTTATCGCATGCGGTAAACGTTAGTGAATTGACCCCTAAGTTCCCTCAGGAATCGTGGGTGTAAGTCATCTGGACCTGGTGATTTGTTTTGTCTCTCTAGTCTTTTTTGTGCCTAGTTTTCAGTCAACCACAACGGCACATTTGGTGAAACATCAGTAGCATTACTGTTACAATTATGAAATCCGTCTTTTTCATCAGTATAAACTTATAAAAAAATTATTGAATACATTTGCCTTTTCCTTGTCAGTTGTCACCAGATTCATCTGTTTTGGGCCTATATGTTCTTTCATAACCATTTTACATATGTTATAAGCCTAGCAGTAAGAAGGGTTGCTGGTTCGAATCCCAACCACGACACTACCTGCCCGGAGTTTGCATGTTCTCCCTGTGCCTGCGTGGGTTTCCTCCGGGTACTCCGGTTTCCTCCCACACTCCAAAGACATGCTGGTAGGTTAATTGGATCCTGTCTAAATTGTCCCTAGTGTGTATGAATGTGAGTTAGGGACCTTAGATTGTAAGCTCCTTGAGGGTAGGGACTGATGTGAATGTACAATAGATATGTAAAGCGCTGTGTAAATTGACGGCGCTATATAAGTAACCTGAAATAAATAAATAAATAAATAAATAAATAAAAAAAATTGGAGATTTTTTGTACTTTCCATAGCAATGTGTTTCTCATATTCTGTTTTAGGAACCCTGATTGCGCCCTTTCATTTCTTGTTGCATTCCTTGTAAATCTGAAATGCCAAGGGTCTCCATTCTACTTTGTACTTTTTAAAAGTCTGTTTTTTTTTTTGTTTTTGTTTTTTTACTCTAGAATTTAGCCACATAGGTTTTAATTGTGTTCTTTATTGCACATTACCCAGTAGAATACAATGACTAATGCACTTGTTTGCTTATTCCTTATCTTTAAAGCACTCCCGCTTGCCTTATATGCTCTTAGTTGCAAATATTTGGTCCTATTGAGTGTTGTGCAGTAAGGATCACAGCTAATTGAAGTTAGCTTTTTTTAAATTTAGAGTTCTCGTCATACCAACATGCTCTTTTTTTCCTGTAATTTATGGCAAATGTGATTACACCATGATTACGATTACTTAAGTTGTCTCTAACTTGCACATCTGTAATATGCTTCATGTTTTTCAACAATAATAGATTCAACAGTATTTTTCCTTGTTGGGGCTTCTATCATCTCTTCCATGAAACTGTTCTGCAACACGTTTAGGAAATGGCAAACCTTTGTTGACTGTGCAGTTCTATTTGCCCAATAAATATCAGGCTAATTGAAATCACCCATAATAACAAAATCACCCTGCTTCCCAGCTTCAATCAGTGAAAAATTGGATTTTTGTACTCACCGTAAAATCCATTTCCCCGAGTTCATCGACGGACACAGCGCCTTCTTAGTCTTAATCTTGACCATTGGGTTATATCGCCTCTGCAGGAGTAGGACTAGGCAGAACATAAAACTTGGCTACGCCCCATGGGCCATCCTCAGTCAGTATATAAACCCCTCCCTGCTCTAGGTATTCAGTTTAGTAGCAAGCAGTAATAGAAGTATCAAACTCCATAGAGAGGTGGGTGTTGTGTCCATCGATGAACTCAGAGAAATGGATTTGGGTGAGTACAAAAATCTAATTTTCTCCTTCGTTCATCGACGGACACAGCGCCTCCTTAATCTTGACAATTGGGACATCCAAAAGCAGTGCCAAAGAAAAATGAGGAGTGGGGAAAATAACCCAAGGCTAACCACAAGAGCCCTAACCAGGACACAGGAGTCTTAACCGAGTCACAGGAGCCCCATCTGAAAAATAAAAATTTTAAGAAAAACACCCCTCAAGAGGGAACCCCCCTCTTTAAACAGCAGCCAGCAAAACCTTGAAGCCAAAAGAAGCATCTGCAAATGTCAAAATATCTACTTTATAGAATTTAGTGAAGGTATGTACCGACGACCAAGTGGCCGCCTTGCAAACCTGTGATATTGACACGTCATGACGGAAGGCCCAAGAATTACTAAGCGCCCGAGTAGAATGCGCAGTGACAGGGAAAGGAGGAACCCGATATTTAATAGAATAGGTCTGAGTCACCGTCTCTGATCTATCTAGAGATGGTAGCTGAAGAAGGGCCCTTTTCTTGGTCCTTATGTAACCACAAAAAGCGAGTCTGACCTACAAAAGGACTCTGTGGCTGCCAAATACACCTGAATCGCACAAATCACATCCAAGGTATACAAAGCAAATTCCTTGGGATGGGCCAGCTTGGGACACAAGGATGGCAACACAATGTCCTCATTCAAATGGAAGTCAGAGGCAACCTTGGGCAGAAATGACGGACAGGGACGAAGAACCACTTTTTCCCTATGGGGTACTAAATAGGAACTACGACAGGATAATGCCGCCAACTCTGAAACCCTGCAGGCCGAGGTAATAGCCACCAAGAATGCCACCTTCTGGGACAACGTAGGTAAGGGAATCTCCTGAATATTCTCAAAAGGAGGTTTCCGGAGAACCGATAGTACTAAGTTTAGATCCCATGGCGGCAAAAGAGACTGTACAGGTGGAGCCACATGCCGGACTCCTTGAATTAAGGTACAAACTAAAGAGTGTGTGGCTAGGGGTCACTGAAAGAAGATTGCTAAGGCAGACGCCTGGCCCTTGATGGTACTCAAGGCCAACCTCTGCTCAACGTCCCATTGAAGAAAGGCTAAGATCCGAGCCACAGAAAAGGAGTGAGGATGAGCGCCAATTGACTCACACCAAGAACAGTACGCTTTCTGTGTACGATGGTATATCTTGCTAGAAGTCGACTTCCTCGCCTTCAACATAGGGAGTCTATGGGGTCTCTGCCGCCTGCCCTGGGACCCCCACCAAGGGTGGAAGCCCATCCTAACTGAGGGACTTTTAGGATGGGAGGAGGGAACCCGCAGGAAGGCCCGACAATAAGGCAGACGCCTGGCCCTTGATGGTACTCAAGGCCAACCTCTGCTCAATGTCCCGTTGAAGAAAGGCTAAGATCCGAGCCACAGAAAAGGAGCGAGGATGAGCGCCAATCGACTCACACCAAGAACAGTACGCTTTCCGTGTACGGTGGTATATCTTGCTAGAAGTCGACGTCCTCGCCTTCAATATAGGGAGTCTATGGGGTCTCTGCCGCCTGCCCTGGGACCCCCACCAAGGGTGGAAGCCCATCCTAACTGAGGGACTTTTAGGATGGGAAGAGGGAACCCGCAGGAAGGCCCGACAATCCCTGGAGAGTACCCGCATTAACTGCAAACCACACAATGGGGGGGAAGGGGGACTGTACTTACCGATCCATAGTGCGGGTGACACTCCAGACAGAACTCCTCGCCACCGCAGTGGGGGAGCTGTCAGCCAAAGGACTGCTGCGACTCGGACCAGAGCCCGGTCACATGCAACCCTGCAAGGCATTTAACTCGCAGACCAGCCTCTGTCCGTTGAGGCTATGTCATGGCCGACCTAGCGCATAGCTGTGGTCTGCACGTGTTTGCATGCTGGTCAGACCACTGGATCTAGACTATCCAGCCCAAGAGAAAATGCATGCAAGAAAGCCAGACAGACAAAAAGCAAAATTTGATAGGACCACAAGATCCCAGCAAGGAGATAAGTCCTAATGCCACATACACACGGTTGGATTTTCCGACGGGAGCTTGTTGTTGGAAATTCCGACCGTGTGTAGGCTCCATCGGACATTTTCTGTTGGAATTTCCGAAAAAACAAAATGTGAGATCTGGATCTCAAATTTTCCGTCAACAAAATCCGTGCTCATAAATTTCGATCGTGTGTACACAATTCCAACGCACAAAGTTCCACGCATGCTCGGAATCAAGCAGAAGAGCCGCACTGGCTATTGCACTTCATTTTTCTCGGCTCATCGTACGTGTTGTACGTCACCGCATTCTTGACGTTTGGAATTTCCAACAAGATTTGTGTGACCATGTGTATGCAAGACAAGTTTGAGCCAATATCCGTCAGAAAAAAAACATGGACTTTGTTGTCGGAATGTGCGATCGTGTGTACGCGGCATTACTCCTGACTAGACAGAAATAAACTGAATACCTAGAGCAGGGAGTGGGTTATATACTGACTAAGGATGGCCCATGGGGTGTAGCCAAGTTTTATGTTCTGCCTAGTCCTACTCCTGCAGAGGCCATAAAACCCAAAGGTCAAGATTAAGGAGGCGCTCATGAACTCCTTAATCGATGAACGAAGGAGAAAAGATATTTTACTATTTGCTGCACTCTTATGGAATTCCAGCCATAATTTCTGCACATCACACTTCCTAATAGTAATATCATCTCTCAAATTTATTTCAGATTGCTTTTCACATATATTTATGCCCCTACCCCTCCACTTCTGCCAACTCTGTCCCTCTAAATTAGAGTGTACCCCTCAGTATTTGCAACTCAACCATGTGAGCTTTCCAACCAGGTTTGCAATTTATATAAAAATGTCTTCCAAATATTATGAAATATGCAGGTCGGGGTCTAGAAAACATAGCGGTTAAGTTACTAAAGCTTCCAGTTTTGTTTTTTTTTTGTCAAAGATCAATTAAACAAGCTGAAGTTACAAGCTGATTGGCTATCAGCACAGCTGCACCAGATGTTGTACTCTCCAGTTTTGGTAAATCAACCCCATAGTTTTTACATATCTACTGGCAGTTAGTTTTCTTGTACCACAAAGACATAATCATAGTGGAACATATATTTATATTGCAAAGTGCTGGAAAAACTGTTGGTGCTATATAAATCCAACAGTTTGGATTTAATATTAATAATAATTTACAATCATAGAAAATGCTAAATTTAAACACCTACTTTCTGTAATCAGCTACCTATACACATTTATATCAGCATACAATATAAGTATCTGATTAAATTGGTTACAATCCCAGGCTGAGATTCCTATTGAAAAAAGAAACAAAACACAGAAAAGTACTTTTATTTTAGAAACTTTTTCACAGTGGCTGGCATAAATCCATATGTCTTTTCCTTCAGGCTTTACAGAGGTATGGTCAGTTGTACACAAAATTGGTCCTTATGTCGTAGCTCCAAACATTTTCTTAAATGTCTTAACAGCCACCCAGCTTTTTTTCATATGTTGTAATCCCAATGCACACAAAACTTCTCCTTATGCCGCGTACACACGATCGCACATTCCAAAAACAAAATCAATGTTTTTTTTCCCACAGATGTTGGCTCAAACTTGTCTTGCATACACACGGTCACACAAATCTTGTCGGAAATTCCGAACGTCAAGAACACAGTGACGTACAACACGTATGAGGGCACTAGAAAAAGGGAGTTCAGTACCAAGTGCGCCACCCTTTTGGGCTCCTTCTGCTAATCTCGTGTTAGTAGAAGTTTGGTGAGAGAGGATTTGCACTTTTCAGCCTCGTGCTTTTCTGATCGTTACTACTCTTCAGTTTGTGCTTGTGGGTTTGTATTTGGTTTTCAGTGCTTGCCCCCCCCAAAGCGCATGCAAGGTCAGTATAAAATATATGGAGTACTTTGCGGGTAGGGGGGCCATTGATATGCCAGAAAATGTTTAATAAACATTTTAAAAATATTTTTTTATTTAAACTGAAATAATATTTCCTTTGATTTACTGTTTGATTTCTTTTAGCTGTCTCCTAGGTTTTCCAATGGGCTTTTTTTTACATTTTCTTCAATAGTGCAAACGTAATTTATTTGATACATGAGGTGACAATCTCTTCTTCAGCGAACTATTATGTTGTGGGTCTGCTACACACACACCTTGTTTTTGTTGTTAATGTATGTATGGCATTACTGTTAAAAATATACATCATTTTCAGCACCATGAATGAATTTTGCAGAATCACCAAAATGGCATGATTGTGGCAAATTATAAAGCACTATGGGAGTTATTTACTAAAGGAAAATCCACTTTGCACTACAAACTGCACTACAAACCGCACCTGAAAGTGCACTTGTAGTGCAAAGTGGATTTGCCTTTAGTGTAAACACCAACTGATACAGGGGGTTTCCGTCGCGTCAAAGGGGGTGGGGTCACACGTACATGTCACTGGTAACCACGCGGCGTTTCCCCGTTGCGTCAGAGGGGGGTGAGGTCACCCGCGCACGTCACGGGTGGCCCCGCCCTCAGCTATTTAAGAACTGCCACGGCAAGTCTAGCGTCATTCAGCAGGCTCCTCCCATGGAGGCGGATCATGTAGTGGCGGCGTCTTTCTCCGTATCATGGGACGAGGAAGGATTACATCGCTGGAATTTTTTGTCTTTTCTTTTTTAATAAAGGACTTGTCCCATGCTGTGTCTGTGTGTTTTTTACAGGGGATCTGGGGGTCCCCTTGTTGAAGGGGGCTTCCAGATTCCGATAAGCCCCCCCCGCAGACCCCCACAACCACCGTCAAGGGTTGTGGGGATGAGGCCTTTGTCCCCATGTTGAAGACATGTGGCCTGGTACGGTTCAGGAGGGGGGGGGCGCTCTCTCATCCCCCCTCTTTTCTTGCGGCCTGCGGTTGCGTGCTCGGATAAGGGTCTGGTATGGATTTTTAGGGGGACCCCCATGCCATTTTTTTTTTTTTTTTTTTGATTTGGTGTTATCCTTAATATTCATACCAGACCCAAAGGGCCTGGTAATGCACTGTGGGGGATCCCAGGCCGTTTTTATCAATGAACTTTTATGTGTATTGTCGGGACCGACCAATTCATTAATAGCCAGTACTAGCGATAGCACTTTTAAATTACTTTTTTTTCGTTTTAGAAATGTCATTTTGCTGTCAGACTGTTCTAAACACGGGAAACATGCGCCACTTTACAGGCATACTATAGACACCCCCCAGGTACGAAATTTAAAGGAATATTACACTTTTATTGTTTCACATTAAAGCGGGGGTCCACCTATCTATCGTTTTTTTTTTTCTTGAGTTCATTCACAAACTTTTCTTCTCAGCATTACATACTCAAATATTGTGTGTAATATGTCCGCCTGTGTCAGATTTCGTCGGAAAGAATAACTTATTTAACTTAATAACTTATATTATTCACTGCAGGCGGTTTCCATCTTCATTGTGGGCATTTGAAGCCCACAAGCTGGATGTGGTGAATGCTGTGCTCCCAGCATTCACCGCTCGTTCCCGCACATGCTCAGTGGCATCCTGGGAAGCCTGAGACTAGCTCCCAGGAGTCTGGGAGAGGCTAGAAACACGCCTACTCCCACGGGAGGAGAACCAGGAAGTGCAAAGAAGAATAAAAAAATAAAAGGTAATTACAGCGATTTAAATTTTTTTAAACGGCATGTCAGCATCTAGGCAAGGAAGAGAATACATACAGATATTGTTCAAAATTTGGGTGGAACCCCGCTTTAAGTATTATTAAAATCACAGCACCCCACAAAACAGCTGTTTTTAAAACTTTTTTTTGCATTGATACATGTCGCCTGGGGCAAGACTCGGGTCTCCAAACACTTTTTATGGCAAAGAACTTGCATATAAGCCTTCAGTGAGAACTTTGGATTTTCCAGGTTCGAGCCCCATTGACTTTCACTATTCCAGCATATGTGATCTGACAGGCATTACTGCCGGCAATAGCGCTGCTTTCCATTTGCATTAGTGCTCAGTTTCTGAGAGTTGAAGTCTTTCTGGCCTTTTTTGAGCGCTATTTTTTGGCACTGCAGGATAATTTTTTTGGCTCTATAGTAAATGACCCCCACTGTGTGCATCTTCAAAATTAGGCTTTCTAAAAAATATTTAAAATGTGTGAAAATACTAAAAATAGAAACAAACTAGAAGAATTTTGTGGTTTTTTTATATCCTGCCTAAAACATGATGGTTTTTGAGTCTTTTTTTCCCACATCATTGATGTCTTCCTTGATCTTTTGTAAATCAGGATTGCACACCATGATCTCCCCGATGAGGACGTGTGCACTTGCACTTTTGAAATGCGAATCTTCTTCTACAATACCTAAAATTAAAAAACACACCATGTATTATAAATATGCAGGCATACATCTATTACCTGAAGCTGTGGTCTTGGACACTTACCTGTTGTCACTATTTTGCCCACTTCATAAACCTCTCCTTCCTCTACGTCATCTGGTTGTGGTGTGGGGATTTGCTTTTCTTTCGGAGGTGGGGGGTCCCTGGTGTCCTCAGATGTCCTGCGTTTTTTCTCCCCTATGTGAATAAAAAAAAGGTATACTTAGCACACAGATATTTGAGGCCAGAAATAGTAATATGAAACATTGCTTGGAAGTGTCGTACAATTGTCTTTTTTGGCAGAGTTCCAAGCTGAAGACATTATTTTTTCCCTTTATAAAGCTGGAATACCTACCTTTTTGTACAATTTTCACACATGGAGACACCCCTAGTATCCACTGGAGCACCTGTGTGGGACACCCTAAAAAGTTTGTTCTGGTGTCCCACACTAGTGCTCTTGCGTCCAGATGTGTAAACAGCTGCTGAGTGTACTCTCCTTACACTGAATCAAGTTTGCATTTCATTCTAGTACAAACCCATCTAGACAACAATGTCATGAACTTCTTTTAATACAAATAGGCCTGAACAAATGTAGTTAACCTGTATCTGCCAAATACATCGTATTAGTGGGCGAACGAACGATGTTTACTACGAACGATTACTGTGCCCATGAACCTGAAAGTTGCCATTTTAAACTGTACAACAGTAAAGAAAAGCACACGGAGCAGCATGCAAGTAATAATAATAATAATAATAATAATAATAATAGGAACACACAACAACTACTTACTTTTTTGAAGAACTGTCTTGATCTTTCTGTACTGATCCTGCTCCCTCAATTTCAGGTCTCACCAGCGTTTCCTCAATTGATCCTTGGATCGTCGTACCCCAAAATTCCTGTGCAGACTTTTCACAACTTTAGCCATGATCTTGGCCTTTCTGACATTTGGGTTTGGGTAAGGTCCATGCTTCCCATCATAGTCAGCACTCTTCAAGATGTACACCATCTCTATAAAGGACATATTTGAGGCCTCAAATCTCCTCTGGGATTGGGACGTTCGTGGCTCCAGGCTTTCGTCGTTGCTGCTCTCCTCTGCATGCACTTGCTCTTTGTCAGCCATTTGCTCTCCCACTGCACTGAAAGACAAGGGGCGGGAATAGACTAGAAAGAACGTCAGGGGCGGGCAGAGTTTCACACATGCGCAGTGTATATCAAGCGTAACACGCGTGCGTCGTACGTATGATCTGTGAGAGGAGGAAGGAGCATCAGAAGCTCCGATTGTTAGAACGAAGGTACAATTTTAACTCGTTGCATCAGTGGCCTATACTGCTTATAGATTGAGGCCTATATTGGGAAAAGATTAGGAGAGTTTAGCTTGACATTGGGGTTTGTCTTGTGTTGTGTCTTGCAGAGAAAATTGATCTATTCAATGATGAGGACTTTATCCCCATATTCATTGATATGTACAGGCATCCTGCCAGGGCTGGGCTCAGCCCTTCCTTCTCTGTGCTGGCCGCTCAGCTGTCGGCTAATTGCCAGCTCCCATCTCTCTCCACAGTTACCCAGCTGTTGTTGATTCTGCTCGTCGGTCCAGCTCACTTGGTCTCTGCCTTCGCCTTTGTCAACATCACAGAGACTTTCTCCTGCATTCCTGTTGAAGACTTGCTCGGCTGACGTTCCTTCAGGCTCCTGATCCTGCTTGCTGTACTACTATGTTTGGCTCTCTGACATTTGCTTGGCTGACTACACGATTCAGTTACTGAACTCTGGCTTGTTTTGACCACGCTTACTCTGTTTACCTTTTTTTTATTATTATTAAACAAGTGTGATTTAACTAATACTTTGGTCTTGGTCTGATTCATGGTTCCTGATAGTAGGCGAAGGCCATGAATTCAGAAGATACAGTCAATCCACTTATTGGTAATATATTTTTTTCCAGATTGGATGAGCAAGATCACCGCATGGATCAGTTTGCCATAGCGTTACAAATGCTCCTGAGTCGCACGGCTCACGTGGAAACTCCCACTGTGGCTGCTCCAGTACAACCTGAGTTGCAGGCCATCCCTGCTGCTGCGCCAGCCTCTGTGCAGGCACCCGCCTCGAGTATTACCTATATAAGAGGTATGTCTGGTTCCACTCCGCTTCCTCAGCGATTTGGGGGCGATCCAGTTCAATGCAGAGGGTTTCTCAACCAGGTTGAGAATTACATTGAGATGCTGCCCAAGGCGTTTCCCACGGACAGAAGCAAAGTAGGTTTCGTGATATCTTTGCTTTCTGAGAGAGCCTTGGCCTGGGCAAACCCTCTATGGGAGATGCAAAAACCTGTTTTCCTGAGTTACCCTGAGTTTGTGGCCTCCTTTTAAAAGGGTATTTGATGTTCCCGCACGCTCCACTTCTGCTGCCAAGTGCTTCATGTCCATCAGAGTACGAGAACTGTTGCCGACTATGCCATTGAATTCCGTACTCTGGCAGCATAGGTTGCTTGGAACAGTGAGGCCTTCGTGGCTGCTTTTTCTCATGGTTTCTCGGATTCCTTCAAGGATGAGATAGCAGCCCAAGATATACCCACTGAGCTGGAGAGGTTGATCACGTTTGCCATCCTCATTGACTCCAGACTCAGAGAAAGACTCTCTTTTAAGGTGCGCTTGCAGAAGCCTCCTGTACGTTTGCCTCCGAGCTTTGCAGTCCCAACTGTGCCTCCCTCACCTCCCATGACTCCTGGTACCGAGTCGGTCAGTGAAGATGAACCCATGCACTTGGCCTTCACGCGTCTCTCTGTGGATGAGAGAGCCTTTAGGAGGAGGGAGAGATCGTGCCTTTATTGTGGCCAGGCAGGTCACTTTTTGAAGTCTTGTCCTACCCATCCAGGGAATGCCCGAACCTTGAGGTCCTGTCATGGACAGACCTTGGGTGGCGTTGTTCCGTCCCAGATTATCCAGAAGGATAAGCCCCTGGTTTCGGTCACCCTTTCTTGGGCTGAGTCGTCCATCAAGATACAGGCTCTAATCGACTCTGGGGCTGCAGGCCTGTTCATTGATACTGCCTTTGTATCACAGCACTCGATTCCACTGCAGCTGCGTGACACTCCACTTGCCATTGAGGCTCTTGATGGGAGACCTCTACAGCCTGCCCATGTGACGGTTCCATTGTCCATGGCCATAGGTGCTCTTCACCATTAGCTGAAGAGCTGCTTTTTGTCCTATATGTCCACTTTGATGTGACCTGCAACATTTTAATGAAATGTGCTTTTTTTCACGCCAGTACAGCCGTCCAGAGCTCTTCGATTCATTATCTACTTATCGTGCAGAGCCGGCACCTGTGTGGCTGTGGGAGTATCATCTTATACTGGCTTAGTGTTTGGTATCCTGTGAGCGGTTTTTGCTGCCTTCTGGGCTCTTCACCATGAGATAATCCAATTCCAAGTTATTTCCTCACCTAGGTTTCTGCTGGTTATTGGTTGTCCTTGGTTACAGAGGCACAACCCCTCTTTTGATTGGCTCCGTGCTGAGGTTCTTTCCTGGTCACCACAATGCAGTGAGACATGCTTCCAGAAGGTAGCCAAGGTCCTGTGCACCTCTTCATTCTCCTCCCTGCCGGAAGAGTACCGCGATTTTAGCGATGTCCTTGACAAAGGTCAAGCCGGTAGTTTGCTTCCACACTGGCCTTATGATTGTGCAATTGACCTTCAACCTGGTGTCATACCCCCTCGTGGCCGGGTTTACCCTTTGTCGGTCTTAAGGCCATGGAGGAGTATGTTGCAGACGCACTTTCTCGAGGTTTCATCTGCAAATCCTCATCTCCTGCTGGTGCTGGTTTCTTCTTTGTGAAGAAGAAGAGAACTGAGACCTTGTATTGATTATGGGGGTCTCAATCGTTTCACGATTAAGAATGCCTACCTGATTCCGTTGATTACAGAGTTATTTGACCGCCTCAAGCAGGGGCGTAACTAGAAATAGCAGGGCCCCATAGCAAAATGTTGTATGGGGCCCCCCTGCAAACAGTGCCCCATGTAGCGTGACCTGTGCCCCATGCAGCGTGACCTGTGTCCCATGCAGCGTGACCTGTGTCCCATGCAGCGTGACCTGTGCCCAATACAGCCTGGTCTGCCTGTGCCCCATACAGCCCCACCTGTGCAGAGCAAGAGGCAAGCCACCCGGATCAGCAGAGAGCGGGTTTGCCCACTGTAATAGCTTTCATTTGAATTTCCCGTCTTCCCGGGGCTCATCGTCACATAGCCCCACCTCTTGGCCTGACGCCTTTGATGACGTCACACGTCCCGCATTGGATTGGGTTCTGTCTATCAAAGGCGCCGGGCCAAGAGGTGGAGCTATGTGACGTGAGCCCCGGGAACACTGGAAGTTCTAATGAAAGCTATTACATCGGGCAATTCAGCTCTCTGCTGATCCAGGTGGCTTGCCTCTTCCTCTGCACAGGTGAGGCTGTATGGGGCACAGGCAGACCAGGCTGCATTGGGCACAGGCCACGCTGCATTGGGCACAGGCCACGCTGCATTGGGCACAGATCACAGCTTGCCTCTTCCTCTCCTCTCTCTTTCCCTGGCTGGGAGACTGTGCCGGCGGTGCTCTCATCCTCACTGGGCCCCACTTGGCTGCGGGCCCCATAGCGCCCGCATGGGTCGCTATGGTGGTAGTTACGCCCCTGGCCTCAAGGGAGCAATGGTTTTCACAAAGCTTGATTTGAGAGGGGCATACAATCTTGTGCGGATTAAGGAGGGCGACAAGTCGAAAACTGCATTTAATAGCAGAACAGGTCATTATGAGTACCTAGTAATGCCTTTTGGCCTTTGTAACGCCCTGGCAGTTTTCCAGGAATTTATTAACGATATCCTCCGAGATTTGTTGCAGTTATGTGTGGTTTCTCGATGATTTCCTCATATTTTCCAAGTCCCTGGAGAGCCACCACACAGATGTCCGTCATGTGGTTCAGAAATTAAGACAAAACAATCTCTATTGTAAACTGGGGAAGTGCGAGTTCCATCGTGAACAGGTTAAATTCCTGGGCTATGTCATTTCCACTGCTGGTTTTTCGATGGACCCAGAGAAACTTTCGGCGGTCCTACAGTGGGCCCCGACCCATGGGTTTACGTCCTCTGCAGCGTTTCCTGGGCTTTGCCAACTATTGTTGGAAGTTTATTCATAACTTCTCATCTCTGGTCAAGCCCCTGACTGATATGACCAGAAAAGACGGTAACCCACAGAGTTGGTCTCCGGAGTCCATTAAGGCCTTTGAGAGTCTCAAAGCTTTGTTTCTGCTCCTGTGTTGGCACATCCTCATCCTACATTGCCTTTTATCCTAGAAGTTAATGCTTCTGAGACAGGAGTTGGCGCCCTTCTGTCTCAACGTCCTAACTCTGAGAGCGCTATGCATCCGTGTGGCTACTTTTCCAAGAAATTGTCACTTGCAGAGTGCAATTACGAGATTGGTGACAGAGAGCTGTTGGTGATCATTTTAGCCCTAAAAGAATGGAAACATCTTCTTGAAGGTACCACTGTGCCAGTTCTCATTCTTACTGACCATAAGAATCTCACATTCTTGTCTGAGGCTAAGCGCCTCTCTCCCAGAAGGGCGCGGTGGGCTCTTTTCTTGTCAAGTTTTAATTACATTGTCTCAATCTTACCCGGTGCTAAGAATGTAAGGGCTGACGCCTTGTCACAACAATTTTCCTCCACTTCCAAGTTGGAGTCGGCTCCGGTTCCTGTGATTCCTCCCGATCGTATTCTGGCTACGGTTCGCACCAGTCTTCTTCTTTGGGTGACAAAATTCTTGCTGCTCAGGTCCATGCTCCTCCTGAGAAACTGTGTGACCGCTGCTTTGTCCCAGAGAGTCTCCGTAGTGCCGTGCTCCAGACTTGCCATTCTCCCAAGGCAGCTGGCCACCCTGGGAAGAATCAACTCGTTTGGGCCATTTCCCAACAATTCTGGTGGCCTAGTCTACGGGCTGATATAACTGCCTTCGTAGCTGCCTGTTCCGTGTGTGCTCAGAGTAGGACTCCACAACACCTTCCAGTGGGCCTCCTACTACCCATACCCAATGGAGAGAGGCCCTAGACCCACCTGTCTGTGGATTTCATTGTGGAGTTACCCAACTCCCAGGGCAACACAGTTATCCTTATGGTGGTTGACCAGTTCTCAAAGATGTGTCATTGTATTCCACTTAAGAAGTTGCCCACTTCTAAGGCACTGGCTTCCATTTTTGCTTGGGAGATCTTTTGCTTACATGGGCTACCCAAGGTGATTGTCTCGGACAGTGGTAGTCAGTTTGTCTCCCGGTTCTGGCGAGCTTTTTGTGTACAGTTGGGAATTCAGCTTGCTTTCTCCTCTGCTTATCACCCGCAGTCTAATGGGGCCGCAGAGCGAGCCAATCAGTCCTTGGAGCAATTCTTATGTTGCTATATTTCTGATCATCATAACTGGTCAGGCCTATTACGGTGGGCAGAGTTTGCTCACAACAGTGCCTTGAATTATGCTTCCCGATTGTCCGTATTTATGGCGAATTATGGTTTCTAACCTACCATATTGCCTGACTCGTTTGTTCCGCAGAGTATTGCTGCGTTAGAGGAGCATCTCTGTGGTCTTCGTTCCACTTAGGCACAAGTTCAGGGGGCTTTGCAACATGCTAACGATAGGTACAGACTCCATGCTGACTGTAGACGCCTGCCTGCACCTTCCTACCAGGTTGAGGACAGAGTCTGGCTGTCGTCTCGCAACCTCCGACTTCGTGTTCCTTCTTTGAAGTTCGCACCTCGGTTTATTGGGCCTTTCCGTATCCTTCCCAGGATTAACCCAGTGGCTTACACCTTGGACCTTCCTCCCTAGTATGCGCATCTCAAATGTGTTTCATGTCTCCTTATTGGAACCTTTGGTCTGCAATCGCTTTACCACCTCGGTGCAACCTCCTCACCCTATACAGGTTGAGAACCATGGAGGAGTATGAAGTACAATCCATTGTTGACTCCTGTAGGTTCCGTGGGCACATACAGTACCTGGTGCATTGGAAGGGGTACGGTCTGGAGGAACGCTCTTAGGTCTCATCCTCAGACGTACATGCCCCTGTCCTCTGTGATTTCCATAGACGTTTTCCCCTCAAAAATAAAAAAATATAATAATAATGCGCCAACCAAAAAATTAAGAAGCAGCCAACACAACAATCAGACAAATTGCAAAATAATATAGTATAGCAAAGTGTGGCGCTAAGTGATTAATACTCTACGTGTACTTCATTAGGCAAAACCAAACAGAATGTCAGTCTGGAAGGCAGTATGCGAAATGAACCAAATTAATGAAACACACAAAAAAAAAATTAATATAAAGACTGTTGGTTGACCCTAACAGAAAAATATATTTTCTTTTTCTTTTTAATTATGTTTAGTGAATTGTGTACTATAGTGACAAGCTGAAAAGCACAAAAAACACATAAAGTGTTTGTATACTGAAAAATAAAAATAAAAAAGTGGAGAACGGTTACATATATATTACTTACTCATAAACCAATATTCCTAACAAAATAATATCCCACTATTAAATGTATGGGACAAAAAATAAGGATAACCAAATAGATAAGTGAATACAATAATAGTGACAATGAAGTGATAGTGAATAGCTAAAAAAGTGTAAATTATCAACACTCAAAGTCTCAGTGAACCAATAGGTCTGGCTTAAGTTGTGTACTGCTAATAAAGCCACAAGTCCAACATGGATATAAGACCACAGATGGGTCTATAGCTGGAATGACCGGCAACGACCAGGATGAATGGTATAGGATCCTTGAACCCAGGAAGGGCATTCACACGATCTGAGGTAAAACAAATGTGTAGATAGGATAGGCAAATACACCCTTACCGAGAGTGGTGGACTCCCTAGCCAGCGGCTTGGGAGTCAAAACAGGCTTGCAGTACGGCTGGGAAGGTGGCCCGCTATCCACGGCAGCGAACCATAGAGGAGGGCTGCAACACTCACCAAACGAACTTCTCTGGTCTCATCAGTAATCGATGTCCATGGCATGGAAGGGGAACAGCTCACAAGGATCCAGCTTCATGTGTTGGAGATAAATCCTCAAATATAGCAGGGATTAAGAAAAAGAGGAACTCCCCATAGTGTGAATCGGCTAATTATGAGCTTTTATTAAAAACACGACAATAAAAACAAGCTCTGATTCCATGAAAGGGAGCCAAGTATAAAAAGCGCTTAAATCAAATAGTGGCAAGACAGGCAAAGCGACCCGATGCGTTTCGTCCTATGGGACTTTTCCCCTCAAGCCCGGTGGTCCTTCGAGGGGGAGGGGTCGTTGAGGGGGTACTGTCAGGGCTGGGCTCAGCCCTTCCTTCTTTGAGCTGGCCGCTCAGCTGTCAGCTAATTGCCAGCTCTCATCTCTCTCCACAGTTACCCAGCTGTTGTTGATTCTGCTCGTCAGTCCTGCCTACTTAAAGTCGTCCAGCTCACTTGATCTTTGCCTTTGCGTTCATCAACATCACAGAGACTTTCTCCTGTGTTCCTGTTGAAGACTTGCTCAGCTGGCGTTCCTTCTGGCTCCTGATCCTGCTTGCTGTACTACTACGTTTATCTCTGGCTCTCTGACATTTGCTTGGCTGACTACCCGATCCCGTTACTGAACTCTGGCTTGTTTTGACTACGCTTACTCTGTTTACCTTATTATTATTATTATTATTATTAATAAACAAGTGTAATTTACCGTATTTATCGGCGTATAACACACACCCCAAGTTTAGGAGGGAATTTTAAGGAAAAAAACTTTTAGGAGGGAAGTTTAAGGAAAAAAACTTACATTTAAATGCCCATCAATGCAGCCTTATCGGTGTCCATCTGCAGCATTTTCAGTGTCATTGCAGCCTTTTCAGTGTCAGTGCAGCCTTGCCCCAGTGCAGCCTTGCCCCAGTGTCCATTGCAGCCTTGTCAGTGCAGCCTTGCCCCAGTGGTCAGTGCAGCCCTGTCATTGCAGCCTTGCCCCAGTGTCCATTGCAGCCTTGCCCCCAGTGTCCATTACAAGCTTGGACAGATTTAAATATGCCGCCAAGATTGCAGGGACTCGGAGGAGCGGAGCGAGCACCGCCGAGATCACAGGGACTGGGCGGAGCCGAGATACACATAGCCGAGTGTACTCAGCTCTTCTCTGCGCCGCTCAGTCACGCCCAGTCCCGCCCTATGATGGACATAATACAGGGCCAATGGCGGGACTGGGCATGACTGTGAGCGGCTATGTGGATGTCGGCGGCGATCGCTCCGCTCCGCTCACAATTAGCGGGGATCGGCGTATAACACGCACCCACGATTTTCCCCTGATTTTAAGGGGGAGAAAAGTGTTATACGCCGATAAATACAGTAACTATACTTTTGTCTCAGTCTGATTCATGGTTCCTGATACATCCCCTATTTGAAGGCCCTAATTGGTGGCATGAGGAGCACTTATAATAGGGAGCACAAGAAGGTCCAGGATTCCCAGAGATCAGGAGCTGCAGCAGATGACATTTATGTACCCAGGCTGTGGTACTATGACAGACTGCATTTTCTGGCAGGCCTGACTGAACCCAGGCCAGCACTCTCCAGTCTTCCTTCAAGGCTTCCTTCCACCTCTGCCAGCTAAGGCTTCCAACAACCAACCTGGGCCTTCCAGCCAGAAAGAAGTGGAGGAGCCCAGCCTGAGCCAGGTATAGCATTGTTCAACATATTTCTAATCAAATAATTAATTATGTTAACTAGACGTTATTATTGATCAGTAATTTCTGATTTTACAAAGTGTTTTACATATCAATAGACAGTAGTAGCCACAAATGATTGGGACAAGAATGAAAAATGCTGGGGTCAGAATGATAGTCTTTTCTATTTATTAACATTCAATTTGCAACAGTCATGAGCTGAAAATTGTGTGTGATTGATGAACCAAAAACTAAAACTATGTCCCTTTTTCATACACAGGAAAGTCTCAGCCAGGAGGAGGCTGTGGTAAGTGGCAGCCAGGAGGCGGCGGGGATAAGTGGCAGCCAGGAGGTGGCCGGGCCCAGTAGCCTGCCTGAATCCCAGGTCCCTCCCCTCCGCCTTCCAAAAAAAATGTCCCAGGAAGAGGAGTAACCTGGAGGAAGCAGCACTTGGCCTATTTCAGAAGGCTACTGCGGCCCTTAGAACCCCCCCCCAATAATCGAGACGACTATGCCTATATGGCAGCCTGTAAAATGCAGGAAATGGAGGAGGGCCAACGCCTCTTATGTGAGGAAGTTATGTTACAAGCCCTAAATAAGAGGTTGAGGGGCGAACTCACAAGCCAAAGCCACGTTTGTGAGTTCAACCATGGTCCTCCTCCTCCTCCACCTCCTGTCACAACTACAACACCAGGGCCACAGCCTGGAAGCAAGCGTGGAAGGAAGACAAGAAAGTGATGGCCTGGGTTCAGTCTGGTCTGACAAAAGACGCAGGCTGTGGTAAGACCACAGCCTGGGAACAGATATGTCATCTGCTGCTGTTCCTGATCTCTTGTAATCCTTGACCGGATTGTGCTCACTATTATAAGGACTCCTCAGGCCACCAGTTTTGACTGTAAAATAATTGATGTCTGCCCTGGGGTACAAAGGCTTCGCAAATTTCACAAGTTTCTCCAGCGTTGCCTTCCTGTTTATTTTGTTATGACCCATAATAAATGGCTATTTATTTTTCACAAATACTTGCCTCGTGTTTTACTTCAATAAGGACAGTTTTTTTGTGAGTAGGCAGGTACATTTCAAAAATACAATGTAAAATTAACAAGGGACACCAACACCAACCTCCTTGAGGTTAAAAAATACAAGATAATAATGGTGTTGTGGTAACTTGATACAAAACGAAAGAAAAAATTATGGAGATCACTATATAAAAAAAAAAAAATAGGAGATCTGGATAAAAAATATATATATATTATAACTTCATTATTCTAGCATTATAAAGAATAGAATGCGCTGCATTAAAAGATTTTAAAATTTGCAGCATGACCAATGTTCTATCTCCATTATAAATGCTAGTTTTACCAGAATGAGCATTTCCGTCTCACTACTTGATTATGAGCATGCGTGGAACTTTGGGCGTTGGATTTGTGTACACATGATCAGAATTTATGCGAACTGATTTTTGTTGTCGGAAAATTTGAGATCCAGATCTCAAATTTTGTTTGTCGGAAATTCCGACGGAAAATGTCTGATGTTGTCCATACACGGTCGGAATTTCCGACAACAAGCTCCCATCGAACATTTTTCAGAAAAATTTGATTGTGTGTACGCAGCATAAGACTTCTTCCTGTAAAGTAAGTTCCTTTGTTACTCTATAAATTCTGAGATTGCTTATCTACTTCTGATAGCAACATTTTCCTGTGGCTTTTGCAGTAGAATCCAGCAAACATGTCCACTCCACACAGACAAGTATATACTCATAAGATCCTGCATATAATCAATTTGTAATCTTCTGAAAAGGGTATTCAGCTTTTGGTAACACCTTAACTAGAATGACAATGCTATTCCTTAGACCAGGGGTCTCCAAACTATGGCCCTTCAGTTGTTCTGGAACTACAATTCCCATCATGCCTAGTCATGTCTGTGAATGTCAGAGTTTTATAATGCCTCATTGGGTGTGTAGTACCACAACAGCTGCAGGGTCGTAGTTTGGAGATCCCTGCCCTAGACTATAGACGGCACAGGCAAGACAAAAAAACAATATATTTTGAAGTAAATGTGGTGAACCCTGGCACTATCCAATGCTCATTTACTAGGGAAGTCCTAAAATACTTTTGATTACCGATATCGGGTCTATGTGTCAAGCTGGCCATCACAGGGAAAAGTGTGGCTGGCAGACATAGAAGCTCATCATTTTTTCAAACTCCTGTTTCATCAGGAGCTGCCCCTGTTGTCAACTGCCTGTCTCACTCGTTCTGGGGTACTTGTTCTTCGAGTTGAATTAATAATCCCAGCTCTACTGGACCAGAACTAAGGATTAAATCTGCAGGTGGAAGAGACCGTATACTGTGTCTGGGGATGTATTCTGCATTTTTTGCCACCTTGTCTGATTTATGATTTCCCTCAGCCTCTGAGATAGTAACTTTAGTGTGGGCTTTAACTTTTATTATGGCTACCTTAGCAGGGGACTGAGAGGTTGAAAACAGCCAATTAACTAATTTAGAATGCTTGACTAGTTTATCTTCTGAAAAAAAAAAAAAAAACTTCTGGATTTCCACATGGGACTAAAATTATGCACCACCCCAAAAGCACATCTACTATCAGTTTATGGCTAGGTTCACATTTGTGCGGGTGGTTCCGACTGCGGGTCCACACCTATTCCCGCAGCCACCCACACAGAAAAACACAGGAGATGAGTGTGGGTGCCATTTAATCCTAATGGAATGTTCCTGTGCAGGCTGCAATTCCAGAAATGGTACAGGAACCTTTTCAATGCGTTTCAGTAGGCCCGCGCAAAACGTGGCTCGCAGAGCTGCATCAATGTCAACCTAGCCTAAATGTTACTGCTTTTTTTTTTGATACCTCATATGCTTCTGCGAAGGCATGGAGATCTAGTTTTTGGACTGAGACAAAAAAATCCAATAACTCTGAATAAGAAGTGTCTTCCTGATAAACAACAGCATATCAAGTGTGGGGGTTGACCATCCTCAGTATAAAATTACATAAAGCAGACAAAGATCTGGGTATTTTAGAGGTGTTTCCTGCACAGGGCTTATAGCAGCTCATTCTTACATCATTTATTCATTCATGTGGCTCTCCTTCACCTTCAGCCTTCTCTAATACAGGTAAAAGGGTGACTGAATTCAAAATGGCACACCTTTTAGATTTATAGGTGATAAAAAAATGCATTGTCATACTCTGTGAGCCTTGTACTGGACACATGTTTTGTTTGGGCTCTCTCTAGTTATTCCTGCAGAGAATGAGGGACCATTAGCGTTAAATCATGGCCAAAAATGTCTGAATCTTTGTCTAGTAGCACCTTGATTTCACCCAATGCTCTAATACAGCTGGGTGAACCCTTGAATACTTTTACCTACATTTACAACATAGCACCCACATATTGTGACAATACCACATGGTTATTCTGACGTATACATTGATTCAAAATTTACAAGAGTTTAACATTGTACTCGTGAAGGGGAGGAGACACGTCTCTAAGGCAACTCGGTTCACACATATTTAGATGAAAAGTAAAAGCAAACAAGTAAGGACTTTGCACAGTGGGTGTGTCAGCTTACATTTTAATAATAGCATTCATTTTTTTAATAGCATTTCATTTTGTTTATTGATCTCAAATCATGGACCACAGATTAATTATTTTCAGGCCTTTACATTTTATTTTTATAGAAAATTTACACAGTGTAATAATAATAGAAATCTTTCTCTTGGTAGCACAAGTCCATAATTATTAAGCCTAAGGTATTGCAGAGTACAAGGGTATGTTTGTACATGGCCATTCTTGGTTGATGGAGCATTACGTCTGGTTAATTCTGATAATGAGCGACACTCTTCCATGCTAACTGATCATGTGACCCTGGGCAGTCAACATCCAACTTCATAGAGGGACAAGTGGCATTCAGCAACACGAGATCGAGCAATAGCAGGTAAAGCGTTTGTTAACCCAAAAAAATTAAAAATAAAGATCCTGTTCCCCAACTATGACTAAGCACTACTTGTAGTGCAAAACGCGTAAGCTTTGTTACACTTTGCTGTGACCTTTATTTTGGATGACACCTTATTGAATAAAGGCAAACATTTTTGGTGTGCGGCTGTCCAGAATTTCTTTGATGTCTAACTGTCATAGCATTGCCAGCACCTGGACTTCTAGACTGAAGGAAATGCCTTTTACCTTGATCTGACCCACCTGGAGCAGTGATACTCTCTCTCTGTTCCCTTAACCACTTGACAACTGGGCACTTAAACCCCCCTCGTGACCAGGCCAATTTTCAGCTTTCAGTGCTCTCACACTTTTTTTTTTCACGGTCAAAAATCTCATTTTATTGATAAAAAAAACCCAACATAGTACAGACAGAAAGAAATAAGTGGTATGTCACACATGTCATATATGGATGGTAAAATCACAAGAATACAAGCAATAGTATCCCTCAACTCGCATATCATGTAATTTAGCAGTTTAAACCTTCCATAGAGCGTAATTTACTTTAGTCAATTAGAAAACAAAGAAATAGGGGAAGATTACCCAATTTTTAACATCATACACCCGGATAGATAACACTGGGTAGGGGGGGGGAGGGGGAAGGGGAGGGCGGGGTAGAGGAAAGGGGGAGGGGTGGAAAGGGGAGGGGGAAAAACGGGGGGGGGGGAGCCAGAGCATCTCAGACAGCAGTCATGTACACCAACCATCATGTAATTTAGGCTAAACCCTTAAGCTGTCCAGGGTGACCAAATACCCTCAAATTTTTTGGGACATTTTCTATTCAAATATGTCATTTTGTACAGTGGGAGAGCCTTATAAATAGTTTCTTCCCAGAGCGTCATGGTGGGGGGGGTTGCAGATGTCCACCTAAGCAGAATGGTTTTTTTGCATAATAAAGCAAAAAAGCAATTAGGAGTTTAGTATATCTTGGTGTTTGATCGTCTTCCTGTACCCCAAGTAGTGCCAACTCTGGCGATGGCCTCAATGTTAACCCGAGACGCTCATTAATGGCTTCAAAAACTGCAGCCCAGAACTTGGTCACTTCAGGACAGGTCCAAAACATATGAAAATATGTTCCCACATCTCTCCTACACCTACCACACACGGGGTCTCTCAAGGGGTACAGTCTGTGCAGTCGCTGCGGGGTGTAATATACCCTATGAAGAAACTTGGCCTGTATTACTTTATCCCGGGATGAGATTACCAACCCAAAGCCCTCCTCAAAACAATCGTTCCATTCCTCTCTTTCCAAGGTGGGAATATCCGCCCTCCAAGTCTCCCACAGCCTCTCCAGTCTGGGAGAGTCCAAGCTGAGCAGAGACAGGTACAGGGAGGAGAGAGGCTTGGAAAGCGATTCCTGGGCCAAAAGCTCCTCTATGGGGTCCATGGTTAGGGCAATAGGTTCCGGGAACTGCGCTCGCGCTGCATGGCGCAATTGCTGATAACGGAAGTACATCCACCTGGGTAGCTTAAACTTGTCTGAAAGGTCTTTAAACGTCAATAATTTCCCAGCAGGCATAATGTCTCGAATAGTCTTCACCCCATACCTTGCCCAGAGTTGTGGGTCTGGGATTGTACGGAAATGTGGGAAGCTAGTATTACCCCACAATGGTTGAAAGGGCGACCAGCGGTTTGGTTTGAGAAACCTCCTTCTAGCTACCACCCACACTCTAAGTGTCGTCCTAGTTGGAAGCGGCAGACTAACATAGGCCCCAGATCCTCTATACACTAGATTCCCAAGATCTCCCAGGGAGCCCAGAAAAGCCGCCTCAAGGCAGACCGCCGCATTGGCTCTAGAGCGGAGAAACCACCATCTGACTGATACCAAAATGGCCGCCCAGTGATAAACCCGGAAGTTGGGCAACGCCAGTCCCCCACACCGCACCGGAAGACATAGGGTGAATCGTGCCAGTCTAGGGGTGGAACCTCCCCAAATAAAGGACCCAATACAACCATCCAGTTCTCTAAAGAATGTGTTTGGGATCAACACTGGAGAATTTCTAAATAAGTAATTGAATTTGGGAAGGAAAACCATCTTTATCAAGTTGATGCGTCCTAACAAATTAAGTGGGAGGTTTCCCCAGGAGGCACACTTAGCTCTAAATTGCGTCAGAACAGGGCGAAGATTTAGTTCGTAGAATTCCGAGGGGTCCCGACTTATTTGAATGCCCAGATATTTGAAACTCGAAACCCATTGCAACTGGGTGGGGGCCGCCGTGGCCCGTGCCAAGGGGTCGAGAGGAAACAACACAGACTTGGTCCAATTTATTCGCACTCCCGAGAATCGACCAAACCCGTCGAAGAGCTCCAGAGCAGCCCGCAAGGAGGAGTCCGCGTCGTGCAAGTATAGCAATGCGTCATCGGCGTATAATGACACCTTCTCCTCCAAGGAGCCGATCCGCAGCCCCTCCACCCCCGGGGACGCCCTGAGCAATATGGCCAGGGGTTCCAGCGCCAGGGCAAACAGGGATGGGGAAAGGGGGCATCCCTGACGCGTGCCACGTTGTAATCGAAACCCCTCGGAAACTCCCCCGTTAGCCCTGACACAAGCAAAAGGCCTATCATAAAGCAACCGTAGCCAGTGCAAAAAATGAGGCCCAAACCCGAATCTACCCAGGACCTCCCAGAGGTAACCCCACTCGACCGAGTCGAATGCCTTCTCGGCATCGAGTGAGGCAATCACTCTGGATCCAGCGTTCTCATGGGGGATGGTCAAGTTAAGCTGTAGTCTCTTCAAGTTTATGTCAGTACCCTTACCGGGCATGAATCCCGTCTGGTCCACATGTATCAGGTCATCCAGTACCCGCGCCAGGCAATTCGCCAGTATTTTGGCCAACAGTTTAGCATCGACGTTGATTAAGGAAATAGGTCGATACGACGCACAGTCCTCGGGATCCTTACCCGGCTTGGGCACCAGCACAATTACCGCTTCAGACATAGACTCTGGTAGTGACCCGAGTTCAGCAAACTGCGCAAACAACCTTGTGAGCCTAGGAGCCAGAAACTCTTGATAAGTGGTATAAAATTCGATCGGAATGCCATCTGCACCAGGAGTTTTCCCAGGTTGCATCTGGGTCATAGCGATCTGGACTTCTTCCAATGTAATGTTCTTTTCTAAGTTCTCACTGGCCTCCCGGGACAGGGACGGAAATTCCACCCTATCCAAGTAGGCCCCAAGTTCAGCTGAGTCATAATCCACCCTAGTAGAGTAAAGGGAACCGTAATATCTCACGAACCTAGCAAGAATTTCAGCCGTGTTCTTGAGAGGAGCACCCCCCTCATCTCTGACACATCCAATATGGGTACTAGGGTTCTGGCCCCGGGACAACCATGACAGTAATTTGCCATTCTTGTCTCCGTATTCGAAGATCCTCTGGGCAGTGCTAAGCATTGATTTTTTTTGTCATGTCTATTCTAAAGAGCTCAACCGATCGTAGAGCCATCTGCCATTCTCCATAATTAAGAGGGGTAGGGGTGGCAACATAGCAAGCCTCTTTTTCTCGAAGCTCATCCGCCAATTCTTTCAGCGACCGCACAGACTGCTTCTGACTATGGGCAACGCGGGAAATATATTCGCCCCTCAGCCATCCCTTAAATGCATCCCAGCTCATCAAGGCCCCCACTGAATTAACATTTTCAAGCCAGTAATGGCACAATGCCTCTGATATTTCCTCCTGTACCTTAGGGTCTGCAATCCAGTGTCCCGACAGCCTCCACAGTCTCCGCCCAGCAGTGGACCCCGATCTCACCGTCAATAGAATAGGGGCATGATCGGAAATTCCTCTAGGTAAGATTTGCACCCTCGAGACCCTCTGCAGCACCGCCCGCGTAACAAACCCAAGGTCAATGCGGGAGAGGGTCCGAAATGTAGACGAATGGCATGTAAACACTCTAGCAGAAGGGTTATAGTGCCGCCATGCATCAATAAGTTCAAATGTATCGGCCCACTGCATAAGGTCAGGAGTTCTACGATTCGACTGGTGGAGCCTGTCAGCATCCGGAGACGGAACCAAATTATAGTCCCCCAGCAACATAACAAATGGAGTATCATATTTTATGACTATAAGCATAATATCATATAGGAGGGACATATCTGCAGGGGGCGGGAGATAAAGTCCCACAATCACATATGATGTATTATCAATTACCACATGCATAATGACATATCTTCCGCCTGGGTCAGGCCTAACGTCCTGAAGTTGATATGAAAGGGAACGGTGTACCAAAATACTTACTCCCCGAGAATAATTTGAGTACGTAGCGTGATAATGTGAGCCCACCCAGGCCCGTTTGAGGCCAAGGACTCGGGAACCCACCAGGTGGGTTTCCTGTAATATACAGATGTATCTTTTTAAGATAATTGAAAACCAGTGAACGCTTAACAGCCGAATTCAGACCTCGGACATTCCAGGAAAGGATTGAAAAACTAGCCATATTGTGTGTATAGAGGAGGAATGCAGGAGCATGGACCACCATCCTGCCCCAGATTCGGGGGGAGGGTAAACCACCCAGACGGAAGACATGATACCCCTGTCCACAGCCACATGAGCTGCATATCTATCTTGTCAGATAACTCTGTACCACAACCAGAGATATGGGTTAATTCTACAAAGGTAGTGTGTGAAAAATGCACTGTGAAAAACAAAAAAACTAAATCAAAACCAAAACCAACAAGGGTCAGCAACTGCCGCCCACACCACCCCCCCACCCCGCAGACCCCTAAAACTGGGATCATGCATATTCCCCCAAACCCCCAACTCCACTAGAGTATCTCACTCAAGGAGGCGTGTCCCAATCCAGCTACCAGAAAGTCAGCCACCCCCCCACCTCAATTGCACAGAGGGGGGACCGCAATCCAAGTCAGCCAGGAGGCCACCCTACCTCCCAATAGGAGATGCTAGAGAACCAACTTTGTCCAAACGTATAAAGGTGTATATAGTTCTCCTGGAATAACCAGGGGCACAAAACTTAAGATGTTTAGATCAATTACGTCCTGGAATTATTAACCACTTGCCGACCGCCTAACGCACATATACGGCGGCAGAATGGCACGGGCAGGCAGAATCACGTACCTGTACATGATCTGCCTCCCGCGGGCGGGGGGTCCGATCGGACCCCCCCCCCCGGTGCCAGCGGCGGTCGGCATTTGACTGGGAGCGTCGGGAGGCGAGGGGGAGACCATCCAATCGTGGCCCCCCCTCGCGATCGCTCCCAGCCAATCGGAATCCTCCCCTGCCTGTGTGTAGTTTCACACAGGCAGAGGATGTGATGTCATCTCTCCTCGGCTCGGCAGTTTCCGTTCCAGCGCCGAGGAGAGAAGACATGTAAGTGCACAACACACACACACAGTAGAACATGCCAGGCATACTTTACACCCCCGATCCCCCCCCCGATCCCCCCCCGATCCCCCCCCGATCCCCCCCCAATCACCCCCCCCCCTGTCACAAACTGACAGCAAGCAGTATTTTTTTTTTTTTATCTGATTACTGCATGGTGTCAGTTTGTGACAGTTACAGTGTTAGGGCAGTGAGTGTTAGGCCCCCTTTAGGTCTAGGATACCCCCCTAACCCCCCCTAATAAAGTTTTAACCCCTTGGTCACCCCCTGTCACCAGTGTCACTAAGCGATCATTTTTCTGATCGCTGTATTAGTGTCGCTGGTGACGCTAGTTAGGGAGGTAAATATTTAGGTTCGCCGTCAGCGTTTTATAGCGACAGGGACCCCCATATACTATCTAATAAATGTTTTAACCCCTTGATTGCCCCCTAGTTAACCCTTTCACCACTGATCACCGTATAACCGTTACGGGTGACGCTGGTTAGTTTGTTTATTTTTTATAGTGTCAGGGCACCCGCCATTTATTACCGAATAAAGGTTTAGCCCCCTGATCGCCCGGCGGTGATATGCGTCGCCCCAGGCAGCGTCAGATTAGCGCCAGTACCGCCAACACCCACGCACGCAGCATACGCCTCCCTTAGTGGTATAGTATCTGTACGGATCAATATCTGATCCGATCAGATCTATACTAGTGTCCCCAGCAGTTTAGGGTTCCCAAAAACGCAGTGTTAGCGGGATCAGCCCAGATACCCGCTAGCACCTGCGTTTTTCCCCTCTGCCCGGCCCAGCCCACCCAAGTGCAGTATCGATCGATCACTGTCACTTACAAAACACTAAACGCATAACTGCAGCGTTCACAGAGTCAGGCCTGATCCCTGCGATCGCTAACAGTTTTCTTGGTAGCGTTTTGGTGAACTGGCAAGCACCAGCCCCAGGCAGCGTCAGGTTAGCGCCAGTACCGCTAACACCCACGCACGCAGCGTACACCTCCTTTAGTGGTATAGTATCTGAACGGATCAATATCTGATCCGATCAGATCTATACTAGCGTCCCCAGCAGTTTAGGGTTCCCAAACACGCAGTGTTAGCGGGATCAGCCCAGATACCTGCTAGCACCTGCGTTTTGCCCCTCCGCCCGGCCCAGCCCACCCAAGTGCAGTATCGATCGATCACTGTCACTTACAAAACACTAAACGCATAACTGCAGCGTTCGCAGAGTCAGGCCTGATCCCTGCGATCGCTAACAGTTTTTTTGGTAGCGTTTTGGTGAACTGGCAAGCACCAGCCCCAGGCAGCGTCAGGTTAGCGCCAGTACCGCTAACACCCACGCACGCACCGTACACCTCCCTTAGTGGTATAGTATCTGATCGGATCAATATCTGATCTGATCAGATCTATACTAGCGTCCCCAGCAGTTTAGGGTTCCCACAAATGCAGTGTTAGCGGGATCAGCCCAGATACCTGCTAGCACCTGCGTTTTGCCCCTCCGCCCGGCCCAGCCCAGCCCACCCAAGTGCAGTATCGATCGATCACTGACACTTACAAAACACTAAACGCATAACTGCAGCGTTCGCAGAGTCAGGCCTGATCCCTGCGATCGCTAACAGTTTTTTTTTGTAGCGTTTTGGTGAACTGGCAAGCACCAGCGGCCTAGTACACCCCGGTCGTAGTCAAACCAGCACTGCAGTAACACTTGGTGATGTGGCGAGTCCCATAAGTGCAGTTCAAGCTGGTGAGGTGGCAAGCACAAGTAGTGTCCCGCTGCCACCAAAAAGACAAACACAGGCCCGTCGTGCCCATAGTGCCCTTCCTGCTGCATTCGCTAATCCTAATTGGGAACCCACCGCTTCTGCAGCGCCCGTACTTCCCCCATTCACATCCCCAACCAAATGCAGTCGGCTGCATGAGAGGCATTTTCTTTATGTCCTCCCGAGTACCCCTACCCAGCGAACCCCCCCAAAAAAGATGTCGTGTCTGCAGCAAGCGCGGATATAGGCGTGACACCCGCTATTATTGTCCCTCCTGTCCTGACAATCCTGGTCTTTGCATTGGTGAATGTTTTGAACGCTACCATTCACTAGTTGAGTAGGGTACAGCATTGCACAGACTAGGCACACTTTCACAGGGTCTCCCAAGATGCCATCGCATTTTGAGAGACCCGAACCTGGAACCGGTTACAGTTATAAAAGTTAGTTACAAAAAAAAGTGTAAAAAAAAAAAAAAAAAACACAAAAATATAAAATAAAAAAAAAATAGTTGTCGTTTTATTGTTCTCTCTCTCTCTATTCTCTCTCTCTTGTTCTGCTCTTTTTTACTGTATTCTATTCTGCAATGTTTTATTGTTATTATGTTTTATCATGTTTGTTTTTCAGGTATGCAATTTTTTATACCTTACCGTTTACTGTGCTTTATTGTTAACCATTTTTTTGTCTTCAGGTACGCCATTCACGACTTTGAGTGGTTATACCAGAATGATGCCTGCAGGTTTAGGTATCATCTTGGTATCATTCTTTTCAGCCAGCGATCGGCTTTCATGTAAAAGCAATCCTAGCAGCTAATTAGCCTCTAGACTGCTTTTACAAGCAGTGGGAGGGAATGCCCCCCCCCCCCAACGTCTTCCGTGTTTTTCTCTGGCTCTCCTGTCTCAACAGGGAACCTGAGAATGCAGCCGGTGATTCAGCCAGCTGACCATAGAGCTGATCAGAGACCAGAGTGGCTCCAAACATCTCTATGGCCTAAGAAACCAGAAGCTACGAGCATTTTATGACTTAGATTTCGCCGGATGTAAACAGCGCCATTGGGAAATTGGGAAAGCATTTTATCACACCAATCTTGGTGTGGTCAGATGCTTTGAGGGCAGAGGAGAAATCTAGGGTCTAATAGACCCCAATTTTTGCAAAAAAGAGTACCTGTCACTACCTATTGCTATGATAGGGGATATTTACATTCCCTGAGATAACAATAAAAATGATTTAAAAAAAAAAAAAATGAAAAGGAACAGTTTAAAAATAAGATAAAATAATAATAATAATAAAGAAAAAAAAAAAAAAAAAGCACCCCTGTCCCCCCTGCTCTCGCGCTAAGGCGAACGCAAGCGTCGGTCTGGCGGCAAATGTAAACAGCAATTGCACCATGCATGTGAGGTATCACCGCGAACGTCAGATCGAGGGCAGTAATTTTAGCAGTAGACCTCCTCTGTAAATCTAAAGTGGTAACCTGTAAAGGCTTTTAAAGGCTTTTAAAAATGTATTTAGTTTGTTGCCACTGCACGTTTGTGCGCAATTTTAAAGCATGTCATGTTTGGTATCCATGTACTCGGCCTAAGATCATCTTTTTTATTTCATCAAACATTTGGGCAATATAGTGTGTTTTAGTGCATTAAAATTTAAAAAAGTGTGTTTTTTCCCCAAAAAATGCGTTTGAAAAATCGCTGCGCAAATACTGTGTGAAAAAAAAAAAAATGAAACACCCACCATTTTAATCTGTAGGGCATTTGCTTTAAAAAATATATATAATGTTTGGGGGTTCAAAGTAATTTTCTTGCAAAAAAAAATTATTTTTTTATGTAATCAAAAAGTGTCAGAAAGGGCTTTGTCTTCAAGTGGTTAGAAGAGTGGGTGATGTGTGACATAAGCTTCTAGATGTTGTGCATAAAATGCCAGGACAGTTCAAAACCCCCCCAAATGACCCCATTTTGGAAAGTAGACACCCCAAGCTATTTGCTGAGAGGCATGTCGAGTCCATGGAATATTTTATATTGTGACACAAGTTGCGGGAAAGAGACAATTTTTTATTTTTTTTATTTTTTTTTGCGCAAAGTTGTCACTAAATGATATATTGCTCAAACATGCCATGGGAATATGTGAAATTACACCCCAAAATACATTCTGTTGCTTCTCCTGAGTACGGGGATACCACATGTGTGAGACTTTTTGGGAGCCTAGCCGCGCACGGGACCCCGAAAACCAAGCACCGCCTTCAGGCTTTCTAAGGCCGTAAATTTTTGATTTCACTCTTCACTGCCTATCACAGTTTCGGAGGCCATGGAATGCCCAGGTGGCAAAAAACCCCCCCAAATGACCCCATTTTGGAAAGTAGACACCCCAAGCTATTTGATGAGAGGTATAGTGAGTATTTTGCAGACCTCACTTTTTGTCACAAAGTTTTGAAAATTAAAAAAAGAAAAAAAAAATTTTTTTTCTCGTCTTTCTTTATTTTCAAAAACAAATGAGAGCTGCAAAATACTCACCATGCCTCTCAGCAAATAGCTTGGGGTGTCTACTTTCCAAAATGGGGTCATTTGGGGGGGGTTTGTGCCACCTGGGCATTCCATGGCCTCCGAAACTGTGATAGGTAGTGAGGAGTAAAATCAAAAATGTACGCCCTTAGAAATCCTGAAGGCAGTGATTGGTTTTCGGGGCCCCGTACGCGGCTAGGTTCTCAAAGTCCCACACATGTGGTATCCCCGTACTCAGGAGAAGCAGCTAAATGTATTTTGGGGTGCAATTCCACATATGCCCATGGCCTGTGTGAGCAATATATCATTTAGTGACAACTTTGTGCAAAAAAAAAAAAAAAAAAATTGTCACTTTCCCGCAACTTGTGTCAAAATATAAAACATTCCATGGACTCAACATGCCTCAAAGCAAATAGCTTGGGGTGTCTACTTTCCAAAATGGGGTCATTTGGGGGGGTTTTATGCCATCTGGGCATTTTATGGCCTTCAAAACTGTGATAGGTAGTGAGGAGTAAAATCAAAAATGTACGCCCTTAGAAATCCTGAAGGCAGTGATTGGTTTTCGGGGCCCCGTACGCGGCTAGGCTCCCAAAAAGTCCCACACATGTGGTATCCCCATACTCAGGAGAAGCAGCTAAATGTATTTTGGGGTGCAATTCCACATATGCCCATGGCCTGTGTGAGCAATATATCATTTAGTGACAACTTTTTGTAATTTTTTTTTTTTTTGTCATTATTCAATCACTTGGGACAAAAAAAATGAATATTCAATGGGCTCAACATGCCTCTCAGCAAATTCCTTGGGGTGTCTACTTTCCAAAATGGGGTCATTTGTGGGGGTTTTGTACTGCCATGCCATTTTAGCACCTCAAGAAACGACATAGGCAGTCATAAATTAAAGGCTGTGTAAATTCCAGAAAATGTACCCTAGTTTGTAGGCGCTATAACTTTTGCGCAAACCAATAAATATACACTTATTGACATTTTTTCTACCAAAGACATGTGGCCGAATACATTTTGGCCTAAATGTATGACTAAAATTGAGTTTATTGGATTTTTTTTAGAACAAAAAGTAGAAAATATCATTTTTTTTCAAAATTTTCGGTCTTTTTCCGTGTATAGTGCAAAAAATAAAAACGGCAGAGGTGATCAAATACCATCAAAAGAAAGCTCTATTTGTGGGAAGAAAAGGACGCAAATTTCGTTTGGGTACAGCATTGCATGACCGCGCAATTAGCAGTTAAAGCGACGCAGTGGCGAATTGTAAAAAGTGCTCTGGTCAGGAAGGGGGTAAAACCTTCCGGGGCTGAAGTGGTTAAGGATGTCAATCCTACGATGTTCTGCCTTCAAACTGACATTAGGGCTGTTACCACCCTCCGCAACAAATGCAGGGACTCCATAGCCATCTGATCTATATAGGCTGGCGTCTTGAAGTGTCTGCTTTTTTGATAAAGGCCGCCCCTCAAACCAGGAGGGCATTGGGAGCATGATAACTTCAGGATCAAAACAAGTATGAGTGTTCCTCACCATCTCAAAACAACTGAGTGTAAAGATGTTTCAGGTACTTGAATGTAATGATGCGTTCACTTCAGGGAAGGCAGTGACTCCAACCACGAGGAAGCTTCCCTGGGATTGGTGAAAAAACGCACTGTCTCACCATCTACCACTCTCAACTTTGCTGGGAAAAGGATGCTGTACTTAATCCCCTTCGCCCTCATGGCAGCTTTAACCGCATCAAAAGATCTGCGTTGCTTCTGGGTTTCAATGGTGTAGTCAGGGAACAATAGCAACTTATTATTTTGATATGTGATTTCTTTTTAATAATATATTTCTATTTGTTAGCTTTTAATAACATATTGCTATTTGTTACTTTTTAATAACATCTCACACCACCCCTTTCTTATCTATGTATAAAATAACATGTAATAATAAATTTTTCACTGAACGGACATTTTAAACACAGTGATTGAGTCCTGTGAATCTGTTCCTGCAGCTGCAGTATTAACTTTGTTTTAGAGTCCCAATCAGAAATCAGTCATATCAGTCTTGGCGAGCCAGCCAGGAGTTTGGCAGAGTCTCCAGAAGGAACCGCGCTTCGATTGGGATCATCGGGAAACGCAGACCTCAAATGCCGGCTAGGTAAGCTGCCCTTAAGCTTGCTATATTTCTGCCTTTTCCTATGTATCCTATCTGTCGGTTCTCAAGGAAACCAGACCACTCTCGGACCTTTCTGGTTGGGTAACGTGTGTGTGTGAATGTGTTTGTGTCCCCCTTCACGGGTTGGACTGTGTGTGGATAGGGAAAATCCTCTGCAGTTCCCTGCGTTGACTCCTTGTGGGCGACCTGGGTCAGAGGCGCATGGTAGGGGCAGATAAAACTCACAGAGAAGAGAAGAGACGAGGAGGGTCTCTTAATGAGTGTTTTGTCTATTGTCATAAACCCCTTCTATCCACGTAGATAAGTGGAGACTATTCTTGTAAATCTGCAGATTTGCTGTACTATTTGTTTTAGAGGCAAGAGGGTATAGGCACAAGTAGAGAAGAGAGAAGACTGGCCAGTCATTATGGGCATTAAATTAATTAAGGGAATGAAGGGAGAGAGGCCTTCAGAAAATGCCCAGCGCAAGATGAGCGCTAGAGAATATATGAACCGAAGGTACGGTTCTGCCTATACTGAGCCCCTAGATAAATGGGTAGAATGGACAAAGGGAACAGCTAAACCTTTAAAATCTGAAGGGACTTTTGATTTAAAAGTATGGCAAACTTTTCTGCACAATTATGGCCCACTACTGTGCAGTGAAGGAACGTGGAGAATAGCTTGCACATGGGAGACAGAAGCTAAAGTAGCAAATCAAACTGGCTTGACGGAGATATTTAATAAAAGTACTGCCCAAATTTACTACGTTTGGCCAGAAGACTCTGTAGAGGAGGACCCCCCACCTTATGTGGCTGCCAGTTTGGCTTTAAGGGGTCCACGCACAAAAGCAAAAGAATTAGATTACATGGAACACACAAAAGATGAACTATGCAATATAGTAGAGAGCAGAGGTTTAACAGCCCCATATCAACCTACAAAGAGGGATTTGGCTCGTATCCTAGAAACAGATGATTGGCATAAATCAAAAGGCACATATGCAAACCTGGATCTCTCTGAACTTAAGGCTTTGGCCAGAGAAAGAGAGATAGAGTCTGAACTTCCAGAGCAAACCATCATTTCCAAATTGTGGCAGCAAGATGAAGAGAGAAGGAAGGGAGATGCCAGCCCTTCTGCCCCTGGCATAGAGAAATCTGTTGCAGTTTATCCTGTCAGAACCCAATTAGTTTTTGAAGGTGATGCTGTTGACAGTAAGTCCCAAATTAAATGGCATGTACCTTTTAGTCCCCAAGATATGAGAGCCATATTAGAAGGATTGGGAGATCCTAGAAAGAATCCAATTGGGTTTGCAAACAAACTTAGTGCTGCACAGGAAGCATATGAGGCTTCTGCTACTGACATTCAACAGCTTCTTATTAAAGCAGTGGGAAGCAACATGTCTGGCTATATACTTAAAGAATGTGGTGTAGATGTCAAAAATCTAGGTAAGATGGTTAGTGGACGGGAGGTTTGTGAGAAATTGAAGGAAAAATTGCCCCAAATATATGGACAAACCAGACATGCTGAATTTATGAATGCTAAGCAAGGGAAAGAGGAGGCAGCAGGGGCTTATTGGAGGCGGTTAAGTGATATGGCTGAGGAAGCAGGCATTAAAATAGAGGAAGAGAAGGCGGGAGAAACTGCAAGTCCATCTACACAACTGGTGAAACAAAGGTTTCTTGATGGTTTAATACCCCAGTTGAAAGAAAAGTTGTCTATTCGAGACGTCCTGCCTATCCTGTTGTCCATAGAAAACAGGATTAACCAAAAAGACAGCAAACCCAAGGTAATGTACATGGGGAAGCAGAGAGGAAGAGGAAGAGGCAAAGGCAATTTCAGAAATCATGGCAATCGGGGACCAATTATATGCTACAATTGTGATGGGGAAGGACACATAGCCAAATTCTGCCATCTTCCTGACCGTAGACTAGAAAAGAGCTTAGAGGCCCCTCATGCTGATCCCAGTTCTCTGCCAAAAGCAGTGGATCAGGCATAGGAAAATGGCATGCCAGTATCAATCATGTTAAATAGGGGAGACAATGGTCCAGAGGCCAGAGTAAAAGTATTTTTACAAGAACTCCCCTATCCTGGAGGAGAAACAGAATTAACCTGTTTAATTGATACTGGTGCAAGCCGAAGTGTTTTTAATATAGAGGACTTACCTCCAGGATTATTATCTACGAATGTTATCTCTGGTGTTGGCCTAACCGGGACCTCTACTGATTTGGTTGAGTCCAAGCCACTTAAACTCAGGCTAGGACAGCAAACAGAAATTGTCACTAAAGTGTTAGTTTCAGACATAGTTCCTACCAATCTTTTGGGAGCTGACATTTTGAACCAAATTTTAGCAAACATAGACTACACTCCTACAGGAGTCCGAGTGGTCAGTAGTCTATCAGGAGAAGTTTTAAATTCTGCCTGTGGAGTATTTTTAATCCAAGACTCCACTCTGCCATTTCCACCAGAATTGAAAGTGATTCCCACTGAATTATGGGCCACCAGCAAATATGATGTAGGTCTGCTGGATTGCACCCCAGTCATGATAAAAATTAAACCAGGAGCCCATCTCCCACAGATTAAACAGTACCCACTGAGTATTGCTCAGACTGAGGGGATAAAGGATCAAATCACTCAACTGAAAGCAGCAGGGGTTGTTGTACCAATTAAGTCCCAGGTCAATACACCCCTGTTCCCAATTGCAAAGAAGCCAGACAAGAAGGGTGGGCAGGTGACATATCGCATGGTGCATGATTTGAGAGCCATTAACAATATAATAGAGGCAGATACCCCGATCGTGCCCAACCCCCGCACTTTACTAAGTGGAATACCTGCCTCCAGCACCTGCTTTACAGTGATTGATCTTGCAAATGCTTTCTTTTCGGTGCCCCTGCACCCAGATTGCTGGCACCTTTTTTCATTTACCCATGATGCCCAAAAGTTAGCATGGACAAGATTGCCCCAAGGCTGTGTGAGTAGCCCCTCTGAATATAATACTGCGTTAAAGCAAGTATTGGACCAATGGTCCCCCTCACACCCAAACACAGTTTTGCTTCAGTACATAGACGATTTGCTTATTTGTTCTGATACAAAGGACATTTGTAGCAGAGAAACAGTAAGCCTTCTCCTGTTTCTCTATAACAGTAACAACAAAGTTAGCAAAGATAAGCTACAATACTGCCAAGAGAAAGTGATCTTCCTGGGTCACTGCATTTCACATGGAATCCGTCACCTAACCCCAGATCGAGTTAAAACTCTACAAAACTTTGAAAAGCCAAGAAATGTCCGGAAACTACGTGCCTTCCTGGGGTTAGTGGGATATTGTAGGGACTGGATTCCAAATGCATCAGAACTTATGGCTCCTCTATATGAGGCTACCACTAGAAACCCTTTCAAACTCACATGGGACAATGAATTGCAGATGAAGGAGCTTATTAAAATTTTGTCTGAAGCTCCCGCCATTGGACTTCCTGACTATACTAAGACTTTCTCGTTGTTCTGTCATGAAGTCAATGGATTTGCTGCAGGTGTACTCACCCAGCTACATGGAGACAAACAGAGGCCTGTGATGTATGTATCAGCCTCATTAGACCCTGTCATCAAAGGCTCCCCCAGTTGTATGCGAGCCATAGCAGCCTGCATTTTGCTGCTAGACAAAGTAACGGAGCTTGTACTAGATTCTGCTCTGATCCTGTATGTGCCACATGCAGTACAGGAAATCATGAATCAAGTAAATACTAGACATGTGTCTGCCAGTAGATTTGACAAGTACCAGTCTGCTCTTTTTGCTCCATCGAATTTAACAATCAAACGATGTGTTACTTTAAATCCGGCTACTCTTCTTCCTATAATTGATGAGGAAGATGCAACAAATGGTACTGATGTAGAACCTGAGAGTTTTTCTCATGATTGTATGGCTCTTATGGAGGTAGAAAGGGCCTCTGTCACACCAGCAAAAGATGAGCCCTTATCAGATTGTGACACACACTTATTCGTAGATGGTTCCAGATTTTACACTGATGATGGTCAGCCACACACAGGGTTTGCTGTAACCACTACAGACACCATTTTATATCAGGAAGCATTGAAACCCCAGATGTCAGCACAGGAAGCGGAGTTGTA
The DNA here is from genome assembly GCF_042186555.1 of Aquarana catesbeiana. Lineage (NCBI taxonomy): Eukaryota > Metazoa > Chordata > Amphibia > Anura > Ranidae > Aquarana > Aquarana catesbeiana. The sequence goes on along the minus strand of NC_133325.1, from coordinate 597,651,252 downwards.
TGCTGTAGTCAAAGCATGTCATCTCCTAGAGAATAAAAGGGGAAATGTTTACACTGACAGCAGATATGCATTTGGAATAGCCCACGATTTTGGGCCTATCTGGAAAGCATGGCACTTTCTGACTAGTGCAGGGAAGCCAGTGAGACATGCAAAACTCATAGAGCGGCTATTTGAGGCCTTTCAGAAACCAGCAGAAGTTGCCATCTTGAAGGTAAAAGGGCATGCAAGGGGAAGTGACATGACAGCCAGAGGAAATGCTTTAGCGGACCAAGCGGCAAAGGATGCTGCCCTTATGGCATTTGGAGTCACATCCACTGTAGGGGTCGCCCAGGTAGCGGGGACAGATTCCCCTCATCAAGAGCAGTGGGATGTAGAAACTCTAATTCAGTTGCAGAACCAGGCCCCTGATGAAGAGAAGGATAAGTGGATCAAATGTAATGCTACCCAAAATCAGCAGGGCCTGTGGAGCGCTGACAACAGGTGGTGTCTACCCAGGAGTTTGTACCCAGTTTTAGCACAGCTGGCACATGGCGTCAGTCATCTTGCTAAGGGCGCGATGGTGGCACTTACTGACTGCTATTGGATAGCACCTGGATTTAGTGCATTTGCAGCCAGGTTTTGTGCTTCATGTCTCACTTGTGCTCTGTACAATGCAGGGAGGCCTGTTCATGTTCCCCAAAGGCATTCTCCAAAGCCAGATTTCCCTTTCCAAAGAATTCAAATAGACTACATTCAGATGCCCAGAATAGGCACCTATGAGTTTGCTTTAGTGTGTGTTGACATGTTTTCAGGTTGGCCCGAGAGCTGGCCAGTAGCCAAAGCAAATGCAAAAACAACAGCAAAGAAAATTTTGAATGAAATAGTTTGTAGATATGGAGTTCCTGAAACTATTGAGAGTGACAGAGGAACCCATTTTACTGGGGAAGTAATGAAAGAGGTAATGGAAGCACTTCACATACAGCAAGCTTTCCATACACCTTATCATCCACAAAGTAGTGGTAAAGTTGAGAGACTTAATGGAATTTTGAAAAACAGATGTGCAAAAATTAAAGCAGATACAGGAAAAGGATGGGTGGAAGCTTTGCCATTAGCCCTATATTCTGTACGAACTACCCCTAAACAACCACATGGGCTGTCCCCCTATGAGATTTTATTTGGAGGGCCACCCAAAACAGGGCTATATTTCCCCTCCCGCTACCTCTCACATCTTAGCAAGATGCCCTTTAATAATGTCCTCATTATCAGAAATGTATATACAACAGTCAGTGTGAAATATCTCACTGCAGCTCAAGGTGGGATGTGTAAGATATTTCACACTGACTGTTGTATATACATTTCTGATAATGAGGACATTATTAAAGGGCATCTTGCTAAGATAAGAGAACTACAGAATAAGGCCAGAGATATTGCTAAAGATGGATGGAACCCCTTTCAGGGTTTAGGAGGTTTTGGTGATTTTTTATATGGCATAGCAACGTGGTTACAGAAACTAGGCGCTTACATTGTGATGTTCCTATTTCTCATGTTTGTTATTTACTTCCTCATCAGGCTATGCCTCTGTGTGACTACCCGCTGTACCAACAAATGTACCACCAGCCCTGATGAACCCATTATTGTGAGAAAGCTAGGAGAGAGCTGAACAGGACGCCGTCTCTCTGCGCCAATGTAACAGGAGTTACCAGCAATCGGCTGAACGTAACGCGGAGAAGAATGGTGTCAAATAAACAAAAGGGGGGAAATGACATGGACATTCATTGTACTGTTCATTTAAGCACAAGAGAATCCATTTTGTTCTCACTGTTGAAATGTGTTCTGTAACCTTCACCTAACACTTGCAGCTCTCAACAGTTCATCCCTGTCTCTGAAATTTAACAGGCGGAGAATCAGTGTGCGGGGTGGGGAACCAGCCGGTCCCCGCTGCGGCGGGACTCTGTGCGCCCTCTCCACAGTAAAATAAGGGGAAAGCTGGGCACCAGGAAACAGGGATCTCAGGAGGTCTTCCACAAACACAGTTGGATTCTGCCCCTCCGTTCCTTCTGCAAGTCCCACTATCCTCAGATTGTTGCGCCTGCTTCTATTCTCGGCGTCTTCGGCGCGATATTCAAGGACCTTTACTTTATTTTGTAAGGTCCGGATCGCCACTGAGTGCTCCTCTGTAATATCCTCCACTTGCCCTACTCTCTGCTCCGCCACCCCCAGCCGGCCACGGAACTTCTCCAAGTCCTGTCTAATCAGCCCAATATCAGTCTGCACTGCCTCCATTTTCCCTGACAGGGTGGCTTGACAAGCTGATATAGCTGCCATAACCTCGGGTATACCAGGGAGGGAGAGAGAGGGAGTCTCATCAGGCGCCGTCTGAGTGGCCATGTTGGAATGGCTGCGCGGGCTTTTCACTCCGGACACTGCGGCTTCGGCAAGCTCAGTTGTATGCGGGGGAAATCAGAGCTGCTTACCGCTCTTCTGTCTGGCGGATGATCGGGACGGCATAAGGGGGTTCCAGTGTTCAGTTCAGCGGCAGACAAACCAGGCAGGATAGGGTCACAGGATCAGTCTCTAGCAGAGCTCCGGGAAGCACGTCTGCTCAAGCCGACATCTTGGACACGCCCCTGCTCTCACACTTTGAATGACTACTACTCAGTCATGCAATACTGTACCCAAATTATTTGTTTGTCCTTTTTTTCATACAAATAGAGCTTTCTTTTGGTGGTATTTGATCACCTCTGGGTTTTTTATTTTATTGCGCTATAAATGAAAAAAATGAAAATTGTGGAAAAAAAAACACATTTTTCTTAGTTTCTGTGATAAAATTTTGCAAATTATTAATTTTTCTTCATATATTTTGGCCACAATTTTATACTGCTACATATCTTTGGTAAAAATAACCCAAATTAGTGGATATTTTTTGGTATTTGTGAAAGTTAGAGAGTCTACAAGCTGTGGTACAAATCATAAAAAATTGATCACACCTGATGTACTGGTGGCCTCATGTACTGGTGATCTCATTTCTTGCGACCCGAACAAGCCAGGAAAGTACAAATACCCCCCCAAATGACCCCTTCTTTTTTTGAAAGTAGACAGTCCAAGGTATTTAGTAACATGCATGGTGAGGTTTTTGATGTTGTCATTTTTTCCCACAATTCTTTGCAAAATGAAGATTTTTTTTTTCCACAAAATTGTCATTGTAATTTCTCTCACATGGCATGTGTATACCACAAATGACACCCCAAAATACATTCTGCTACTCCTCCAGAGTATTACGATAGCACATGTGTGGGACTTTTTCACAGCCTGGCCACATATAGAGGCCAAACATGCAGGGAGCACCGCCACGTGTTCTAGGAGCATAAATTACACATCTAACTTGTTGACTACCTATTACACTTTTGAAGGCCCTGGAGCACCACGACAATGACACGTGGCACTGATGGCACCTGACACTGATGTGGCACTGATGACAGATGGCACTAATACGTGGCACTGATGACAGATGGCACTAATACATGACACTGATGACAGATGGCACTGATGACACGTGACACTGATAACAGATGGCACGTGACACTGACAGGTGGCACTGGGGACAGATGGCACTGACAGGTACTGTGGGCACTTTATTTTCCCTTTTTTTTTTTTTCTTACACTGACGCTGCAGCCATTATCTCTCCCTCCTCACACACTGTCTCTGTGTGGGGAGGGAGAGCCGGCAATGAGAGATGATCTCATATGTTTACATATGAGATCATCTCACATTGGACACTCAGATCGAGTGCTAAATGGCCGCTGTGATTGGTCATTTAGCAAGATCTGTGATTGGCTGTGTCCAAGGGACACGGCCAACACAGATTTTCCCAGATGGGCACGCGCATCGTGGAAGTAAACAGGAGGATGTCCAGGGACGCCCTCCCGGCAATTGGAGTCCGCGCTGTAGCCGTCTTTTAGGACGCCATGTTATACAGCACAGTGCTTGTGCTGTGTAATTTGGACCTCCGTATCACCTGAAATATCTGGCTGATCCTGCCTGTCTATGCCCTCCCCCCTGCAAACTGACCATGATAATCATGGCTGTTGTGCCCTGACACCGTGGTCAGTTTGCGTGATCCCATCATCCGCAGCCTGCTATCTGTCTCCTGTGTCCTTCTCCCCCCTCCTCTTTCTGCCGGTCTCTACTCGTACTAGTGACCCCCCCCCGCTCCTGCTGCTCTCATATCTGTTATTAAATACTCCCATCCGCTCTGTACCATTATAATAATTGTCCATGTGTCTGTGTTCTGTAAAAAATCTGCCCGATTGTACCTATATGAGCGTGGCTCCAGGCGCTCAGCTGATTGTCGGCTCTCTCCTTTCTTCCCCTCCTCCCTGGCTGATGTCAGCGGGAGGGCTCGGTTCCGCCCACTGCAGCTGTGACCCGGAGAGGGGAGAGAGAGACGACAATCAGCTGAGCACCTGGAGCCACACTCATATATGTACAATCGGCCAGATTTTTTACAGAACACATTTTGGATCATGCTCTGCTGGGGTTTTTCGCCTTCCTCTGGATCAACTGTGGGTATAGGATTGTCTTTATGGGATTGTATGATTTTTTTTTTTATTGGTTGAACAAGATGGTCTTGAGTCTTTTTTCCTGACTAAATATGTAACTATGTATCAGGACTGATCAATTTCCAAATATACCATAGTAGACTCGATAACTTTCACACAGTCTAAATAATTTATACAGTATAAGGATTTGGGGTATTTTTGCAAAAGAAATGTAGCAGAATACATTTTGGTCTAAATTTATGAAGAATGTTTATTTATTTGCAGAAACGTCCTTTTAGTGGTTCTACTGGAATGATCCCTTCAGCTACAAGCATCATCCCGCTATCTTTTTTTTAAGTCAGCTATTCCCTTTCAGCTGCTGGATTGCTCAATGTTTTTTTCTATCTCATGCTTTCCAGGGTAGAGGAGAGATCTGGGGTCTTAAAGAGGACACGTCGTGCCTTATTTTTATCACAAGGGAATTTACATTTATTATGATACCAATAAAAGTGATAAAAAAAAATTAAAGGGACTAACATAAAAAATAATAATGAATATTTTTTTAAAGCACCCCTGTCTCCCCCGTGCTCACAAGCAGTGGCAAACGCAGGCATAGGTCCCACACACATATGTAAACCGAGGTATTACCACGTGAGGTAATACCACGAACGTTATAGCGAGAACGATAATTCTAGCACTAGACCTCCTGTGTAACTCTAAATGGGTAACCTGTAAACCTTTGTAAAGCGTCGCCTATGAAGATTAAGTATCGTCATTTGTTCCCATTCCATGAGCGTGTGCAGTTTTAAAGCATGACATGTTAAGTATCTATTTACTCGCCATAACATCATCTTTTATATATTACCAAAAAATTGTGAAATTCATTAGCATATCTTTTTCCAAAATAATTGCGTTTTAACACCCACTATTTTATTTTCTAGTGCCTCTGCTTAAAAAATATAGATATATTGTTTGGGGGCTCTGAGTAATTTTCTAGCAAAATAATGATATTTACATGTAAAAAAGAAATTTCAGAATTGACCTGGGCCAAAGTAGTTAAAAGCCCAAAGGTACTCCCTGGATTTTGGGCCCCTATTTGCATTCAGGCTGTGGAAAAGTCTCACATATGTGGTATCCCCATATTCCAGAGGTGTAGCAGAATGTGTTTTGGGGTGTAATTCTAAGTATGCCTATGCAGGGAAATAAATTGTCAAAGTGACAACTTTGTGAAAAATGTTTTAAAACTTAAATTTTTTAAAATCATGACAAAAAATTACAACCTTAAAAAACTCACCATGCCTCTTACTAAACACCTTGGACTGTCTACTGAAACTGAAAATTGGCCTGGACAGGAAGGGGGTGAAAGTGCCGGTACTGAAGTGGTTAAAATGACAACTGTGTAAAAAACAAAAATTGTATTTAATTTCCCCAAAAATTGTGACAAAAAATACATCTTAAAAAACTCACCACGCCTCTTACTAAACACGTTGGACTGTCTACTTTCCAGAAAGGTGTCATCACACACACACACATACATATACATACATATATATATATATATATATATATATATATATATATATATATATATATATATATATATATATATATATATATATATATATATATATATATATATACACACACACACATATACATATACATACACACACACACACCATAGTTTGTAGTCTCTAACTTTCACACTGTCTAAATAATATGCACTGATTGCACTGATTTGGGTTATTTTTACCAAAGAAATGTAGCAGAATACATTTGGGCCTAATTTTTTTTTTTTAAAACAGAAATAGGGCCTAAATTTATGAAGGATTATTTATTTGCAACATTTTAGAAACAGAAACTAAGAAAAAAATAGTTTATTTTCATTTATATAGCAACAAAAAAAACCCAAAAAACAGTGGTGATTAACCACTTCAGCACCGGAAGATTTGGCTGCTCGATGACTAGAGCACTTTTTACAGTTTGGCACTGCGCTGCTTTAACTGGTAATTGCGCAGTAATGCAATGTTATACCCAAACAAAATTTGTGTCCTTTTTTTCCCACAAATAGAGCTTTCTTTTGATGGTATTGGATTGCCTCTGTGATTTTTATTCTTTGCAATATAAACGGAAAAATTTTGAAAAAAAAAATATTTTCTACTTTTTGTTATAAAAAAATCTAATAAACTCAATTTTAGTCATACATTTAGGCCAAAATGTATTCAGTCACATATCTTTGGTAAAAAAAAATGTCAACAAGTGTATATTTATTGGTTTGCACAAAAGTTATAGCATCTACAAACTAGGGTACATTTTCTTGAATTTACGCAGCTTTTAGTTTATGACTGCCTATCTCATTTCTTGAGGTGCAAAAATGGCAGGGCAGTACAACCCCCCCCCCCTCCTCAAATGACCTCATTTTGGAAAGTAGACACCCCAAGGAAATTGCTGAGAGGCATGTTGAGCCCATTGAATATTTTATTTTTTTGTCACAAGCGATTGAAAAAATGACAAAAAAAATGTAAAAAATTACACAAAGTTGTCACTAAATGATATACTGCTCACACATGCCATGGTTATATGTGGAATTACACCCCAAAATACATTCTGCTGCTTCTCCTGAGTATGGGGATACCACGTGAGACTTTTCGGTAGCCTAGCCATGTACAGGACCCTGAAAACCAATCACCGCCTTCAGGATTTCTAATGGTGTAAATTTTTGATTTCACTCCTAACTACCTATTAGTTTTGAAGGCCATAAAATGCCAAGATAGCACAGACCCCCCCAAATGACCCCATTTTGGAACATAGACACCCCAAGCTATTTGAGAGGCATGTAGAGTTGTCACTAAATTATATATTTCTCAAACATGCCATGGGCATATGTGAAATTACACCCCAAAATACATTCTGCTTCTACTGAGTATGGGGATACCACATGTGTGGGACTTTTTGGCAGTCTAACCGTGTACAGGACTCCAAAAACCATTTACCGCCTTCAGGCTTGCTAAGGACGTAAATTTTAGATTGCACTCCTCACTGCCTATCACAGTTTCGGAGGCCATGAAATGCCCAGATAGCACAAAACCCCCCCAAATGGCCCCATTTTGGAAAGTAGACACCCCAAGCTATTTGCTGAGAGAGATGTTGAGTATTTTTCAGATCTCGCTTTTTGTTACAAAGTTTTGAAAATTGAAAAAAAAAAAATTTTTTCTTTCTTCATTTTCAAAAACAAATGAGAGCTGCATAATACTCACCATGCCTCTTAGCAATTACATTGGGATGACTACTTTCCAAAATGGGGTCATTTGGGTGGGTTTTGTGTTATCTTGGCATTTCAGGGCCTCCGTAACTGTGATGGGTAGTAAGGAAATGAAATCACCATTTTATGCCCTTAGAAAGCCTGAAGGTGGTAATTGGTTTTTGGGGTCCTGTACACGGCTAGGCTTTCGAAAAAGTCTCACACGTGGTATCCCCGTACTCAGGAGATGCAGCAGAATATATTTTGGGGTGCAATTCCACATATGCCCCTGGCATGTTTGAGCAATATATCATTTAGTGACAACTTTGTGCAAAATCAAAAAAAGAGTTTGTAATTTTCCCAAAACTTGTGGCAAAATATAAAATATTCCATGGACTCAACAAGCCTATCAGCAAATAGCTTGGGGTGTCTACTTTTCAAAAAGGGGTCATTTGGGGGGTTTTGAACTGTCCTGGCATTTTATGCACAACATTAGAAGCTTATGTCACACATCACCCACTCTTCTAGGCCCTTTCTGACACTTTTTGTTTACATGAAAACATTTTCTTTTTTTGCTAGAAAATTCCTCTGAACCCCCAATCATTATATATGTTTTTAAAGCAAAGGCCCTACAGATTAAAATGGTGGGTGTTGCAATTTTTTTTACTGCACAGTATTTGCGCAGCGATTTTTCAAACACAATTTTTTTTTGAAAAAAAAATACTTTTTTTTATTTTAATGCACTAAAACACACTATATTGCCAAAATGTTTGATGCAATAAAAGAGATGATCTTATGCCGAGTAGATGGTTACCAAACACGACATGCTTTAAAATTGCGCACAAATGTGCAGCGGCGACAAGCTACATACATTTTTAAAAGCCTTTAAAATCCTTTACAGGTTACCACTTTAGATTTACAGAGGAGGTCTACTGCTAAAATTACTGCCCTAGATCTGACCTTCGCGATGATACCTCGCATGCATGGTGCAATTGCTGTTTACATATGATACCAGACCGACGCTTGCGTTTGCCTTTTTGCGCGTGAGCACGGAGGGACAGGGGTGCTTTTTTTTCATTTAGCTTTTTTTGTTTTATTTTTAAACTGTTCCTTTCATTATTGTTATCTCAGGGAAAGTAAATATCCCCTATGATAGCAATAGGTAGTGACTGGTATATTTTTTTTTTTTTAAATTGTGGTCTATTAGACCCTAGATCTCTCCTCTGCCCTCAAAGCATCTGATCACACCAAGATCGGTTTGATAAAATGCTTTCCCAATTGCGCTGTTTATATCCGGTAAAACCTAAGACATGAAATGCTTGTAGCTTTTGGTTTCTTAGGCCATAGAGATGATTGGAGCCATTCTGGTCTCCAATCAGCTCTATGGTCAGCTGGCAGAACCACTGGCTGCATTCTTGAGTTCCCTGTTGGGACAGGGGAGCCCGAGAAAAAAATGGAAGACGGTGGAGGGGGTCATTCCCTCCCACTGCTTGTAAAAAGCAGTCTAGAGGCTAATTAGCTGATAGGATTGCTTTTACATGAAAGCCAACCGCTGGCTGAAAAGAATGATGCCAAGATGATACCTAAACCTGCTGGCATCATTCTGGTATAACCACTCAAATTCCAGGAACATACCAGTACATTGCTGGTCCTTGTTGGGCACATATTGTAATGTTCTTTTTTTCATGCAGCCTGTAGGCTGCATGAAAAAAAGATTGATCGGTGGGTATGCCCACCATTATACTACCATCCTTCATCCACCCACTTCTAATGATGGGCATACATGCACCATTTTTTTTTTTAACTGTGGTGGTGAAATCACCTCCTACAGCGCTGGAGTCACGGCTTTATGTATCGTGGGAGCAAACGCTGTTGCTGTCAGAACAAATAAACCTGTGCTGCAGCTGAATGGCATACCTGCTAAGCAAATGATGGTTAACAATAAAACAAAGTAACATTACATTATAATAGTAACACATACCATACCTGCACATACCATACCTGCAAAGCAAATACAATAAAACATAGTAAAAAAAAAAAAAAAAAATTTTTAACGCAATCTGTGCCTAAAAAATATATGCCGAAGCATGAGGTCAATCCGCCCCTAATGTTAGGAGCAAATCGCTCCTCCACCCCTGCCCCCATGCTTCGGCATATATGCTCTTTTTTTTAACTGTGGTGATGAAATCACCTCCTACAGCGCTGGAGTCATGGCTTTATGTATCGGGGGAGAAAACGCTGTTGCTGTCAGAATAAATAAACTTGTGCTGCAGCTGAATGGCGTACCTGCTAAGCAAATGATGGTTAACAATAAAACAAAGTAACATTACAGTATAACAGTAAGACATACCATACCTGCAAAGCAAATACAATAAAACATAGTAAAAATAAAACATTACAGTTCTAAAATACAGGAACAATAGATATAGAACAATAGAGAGCGAACATAAGAGACAGAATAATAAAGAGAGAAGAAAAATAAAACTACAAATAATTTTAGCTTTTTTTTGGACTTTAATATAAACTATAAACGTTCCAGATTATGGTCTCTCTAAATGTGATGGCCGTCTCATCTTTCGAGACCCTGTATTAGTGTGAAAAACAAAAGGAAAACACCGCGCTGTGAAGGGATATTAGTGAATGATACTTGTGCAAAGACAAATTAAAAATATTGAAACCATAGAACAATCAATGATCAAAAACAATATACAAAAGCAGCTGCTAAAAGTAAGATACACGTTACTTATATAAATGGTTGTAAAGGAGCAGCGCTGTGACAAACCATGTAATACGGAGGCATACAATAAATATTCTCAAAAGTTCATTATTTGTATAATAAACAAAGTGTAAATAGGTATAGAAAGTCCCATTCAAAGGATCCTAGACAGCAGATACGTGGGTAGGTAGATGGCAGTTAATTCTTAGTCCTTCACCGCACCACTGTGATAATAATACAAATGCGCGCTTACCAAACAGCAAGCTTAGGAAGCTTGTGACCTTAACCCGGTCGGGGCCTTTCCAGGAGGGACCATCAAAGGAGAAACAGACCACCTTCGCTTGGGATAAGCATGCTGTTCAGCAGTTATCAATTTGGATGATAAAAACAAGCACATAAGCCGGCCGGCTAGAAACGATCGCCCGTCCTACAGACGGTAATGCAGCACGTCAGCACGCCCGACGTACGTTTCGTCACACTCTGACGTCGTCTGGGGCACGGGCGACGCACTGACGTGTCGCATTAATATAGTAAACAACATACCAAGCCTCGTACTGAGGACGGGACCGGAAATCACCTTGCGTTCCACTAGTTCCGGGCGGATACCAGAGAAACGCCATCTTGAGTATGGGATTAAACTTAACATACTGTGCACACTATTGATAACGAACCACCATACAATGCCGGGCATAAATTAGCACCGTACATAGGCTGGTCACACACTTGCCAAGAATTCTAAAGTTAGTAAAGGTTAGTATAAATAAAATAAAAATAAAATAAAAATAAGGAGGGGATTAAAATTAGAGATTAATTAAAACTAACATTGAAGGGCATCCTTTGACGGTAAAGCCCTAAAAGGAAAAGGAGATGATAAATGTCCCCTTTCTTTATATGCATAATAAGCTGCATAGGATGGTTCATAGAGGCAAAAAGCAAATGATTAGGTATATGGAGGTATTCTCAAAGCCTTTCATGGCTGAATAAAATTATAAGGGGCACATAAACGGGAAACAACATACCATATTGACCATTAATGGGGTGGTAGGTCCTAGGGGAAAGAAAGGTGATTTATTCCCAAGTGTAAGAACACCATAACATAAACCACAAAGCACATACCAAACCAGGACAAATACATTAGACAATTAACTAGTCCCAACCTAGGATATCAAATCAACACAGGGGAAATACCCCATACGTGAACATAAACTACAATAGTACAATGGGGCATATACCCCCTCGGGGTGGTATAAATCTGGTATTAACCGTATAATACATATAAGGGATAATCCTTATGGGTAGGCCAGGACTCTAGGTGGATAATGGTATCTCAAACTGGAAATCAAAGGATGGAATTAATCTCATGAATTATCTATGAAAGCGTTAGTGTCAGTATCAATATTAAGCCCATATGGGGCATAGCACTTGATTTTATGTATCCAGAGCATCTCAAGCTTCGAGATGCTCCTAACCAAAGAGCTACCCCTCCAATGGGGCCGATATCTATCAATTCCTAGAAAAAGCGTTTTGGAGGGATCTTTATTATGAGCAGTAAGATAATGCTTTGAGACAGAATGCTTAGGAAAGCCATTCAAGATGTTAGTGATATGTTCGTTTAGACGAACGGAGAGGGGTCGCCTGGTCCTGCCCACATACTGCAGACCGCAAGGGCACTGCAGCAAGTAGACGACCCCCTCCGTTGTGCAGGTAATGAAGGGCCTAATGTCATGTTCCTCATGGGTGCTGTGGGAGGTGAACTTCTGAGTTCGCCTAGATGTCGCGGAATTGAGCTTACAAACACGACACCTACCACATTTGTAGTACCCTTTCAAATTATCAAAAAGGCCCTGGATGCCTCCGATAGGGGGGGGGTCAAGGACATTAGGGGCTAATTTATTCCTAAGTGACGATGCTCCCTTAAAAATCACTTGTGGTTTGTCTGGAATAACCGTTCGCAAGATCGGATCATTCCCCAATAGGTGCCAATGTTTGTTAAGTAGGCTTTTGATATTGCTGTGCTGTATTGAGTAGGTGGTAATGAAGGGGAGAGTGACAAAATTCTCTCTGGGGGGTGCCCCTTGATTAAGTAGCTGTTCTCTATCCATACCCTTAACAACGTCCATGGTCTGAGTAAGGAACTCCCTATTATACCCTTTTTCCACAAACCGGTGCATCAAGACTTCAGCCTGTTGCATGAACTGAAAGTTGTCAGTACAGTTACGTTTAAGTCGTAAGAATTGACTCTTGGGAACAGACCGAAGCCATGATCTGTGGTGACAGCTATTCAGAGGGATATACGAGTTGCGGTCTGTTTTCTTAAAATAGGTGGAAGTTACAAACCGATCCCCTTGTATATCGATATTAAGGTCCAAAAAATGAATATTGGACTGGCTGGCTTCAAAATTCAGTACAATGCCCCTATTATTGGAATTAAGTTCCTCCATAAAGAGGTCAAGGTCACTGCGATCGCCATCCCACAGGAGGAGGATGTCGTCAATGTACCTAGCCCACAGTTTTAACTGGGGCCTTTGGCAAACATGGACGACATCCTCCTCCCACAGGGCCATAAACAGGTTTGCAAGACTGGGGGCATATTTAGCCCCCATTGCAACTCCACGGTCCTGTCGATAGAAACATTTGTTGAACCAAAAGTAATTGTGGGACGCGGCGTACCTTAGAAGTGCCAGGATAAAATTAATTTGCTCATCATACAGCCCAGAGTCCCTTCTTAAATAATATTCAACCGCATAAAAACCCAACTCATGGGGGATAATCGTGTATAGGGACGAAACGTCCGCCGTCACCATCCACATGTTGGGAGTGGGAGTGAGGTTAGCTAGTATATTGATGGTATGTTTGGAATCCCTAATGAGGGAAGGCATTTTACCCACCAGGGGTTGTAGAAAAAAATCTATATACCTGCCCACCCGGGACGTAAGAGAATCAATCCCACTTACAATGGGACGTCCCGGGGAGAATTTTGTCACTCTCCCCTTCATTACCACCTACTCAATACAGCACAGCAATATCAAAAGCCTACTTAACAAACATTGGCACCTATTGGGGAATGATCCGATCTTGCGAACGGTTATTCCAGACAAACCACAAGTGATTTTTAAGGGAGCATCGTCACTTAGGAATAAATTAGCCCCTAATGTCCTTGACCCCCCCCCCATCGGAGGCATCCAGGGCCTTTTTGATAATTTGAAAGGGTACTACAAATGTGGTAGGTGTCGTGTTTGTAAGCTCAATTCCGCGACATCTAGGCGAACTCAGAAGTTCACCTCCCACAGCACCCATGAGGAACATGACATTAGGCCCTTCATTACCTGCACAACGGAGGGGGTCGTCTACTTGCTGCAGTGCCCTTGCGGTCTGCAGTATGTGGGCAGGACCAGGCGACCCCTCTCCGTTCGTCTAAACGAACATATCACTAACATCTTGAATGGCTTTCCTAAGCATTCTGTCTCAAAGCATTATCTTACTGCTCATAATAAAGATCCCTCCAAAATGCTTTTTCTAGGAATTGATAGATATCGGCCCCATTGGAGGGGTAGCTCTTTGGTTAGGAGCATCTCGAAGCTTGAGATGCTCTGGATACATAAAATCAAGTGCTATGCCCCATATGGGCTTAATATTGATACTGACACTAACGCTTTCATAGATAATTCATGAGATTAATTCCATCCTTTGATTTCCAGTTTGAGATACCATTATCCACCTAGAGTCCTGGCCTACCCATAAGGATTATCCCTTATATGTATTATACGGTTAATACCAGATTTATACCACCCCGAGGGGGTATATGCCCCATTGTACTATTGTAGTTTATGTTCACGTATGGGGTATTTCCCCTGTGTTGATTTGATATCCTAGGTTGGGACTAGTTAATTGTCTAATGTATTTGTCCTGGTTTGGTATGTGCTTTGTGGTTTATGTTATGGTGTTCTTACACTTGGGAATAAATCACCTTTCTTTCCCCTAGGACCTACCACCCCATTAATGGTCAATATGGTATGTTGTTTCCCGTTTATGTGCCCCTTATAATTTTATTCAGCCATGAAAGGCTTTGAGAATACCTCCATATACCTAATCATTTGCTTTTTGCCTCTATGAACCATCCTATGCAGCTTATTATGCATATAAAGAAAGGGGACATTTATCATCTCCTTTTCCTTTTAGGGCTTTACCGTCAAAGGATGCCCTTCAATGTTAGTTTTAATTAATCTCTAATTTTAATCCCCTCCTTATTTTTATTTTATTTTTATTTTATTTATACTAACCTTTACTAACTTTAGAATTCTTGGCAAGTGTGTGACCAGCCTATGTACGGTGCTAATTTATGCCCGGCATTGTATGGTGGTTCGTTATCAATAGTGTGCACAGTATGTTAAGTTTAATCCCATACTCAAGATGGCGTTTCTCTGGTATCCGCCCGGAACTAGTGGAACGCAAGGTGATTTCCGGTCCCGTCCTCAGTACGAGGCTTGGTATGTTGTTTACTATATTAATGCGACACGTCAGTGCGTCGCCCGTGCCCCAGACGACGTCAGAGTGTGACGAAACGTACGTCGGGCGTGCTGACGTGCTGACGTGCTGCATTACCGTCTGTAGGACGGGCGATCGTTTCTAGCCGGCCGGCTTATGTGCTTGTTTTTATCATCCAAATGGATAACTGCTGAACAGCGTGCTTATCCCAAGCGAAGGTGGTCTGTTTCTCCTTTGATGGTCCCTCCTGGAAAGGCCCCGACCGGGTTAAGGTCACAAGCTTCCTAAGCTTGCTGTTTGGTAAGCGCGCATTTGTATTATTATCACAGTGGTGCGGTGAAGGACTAAGAATTAACTGCCATCTACCTACCCACGTATCTGCTGTCTAGGATCCTTTGAATGGGACTTTCTATACCTATTTACACTTTGTTTATTATACAAATAATGAACTTTTGAGAATATTTATTGTATGCCTCCGTATTACATGGTTTGTCACAGCGTTGCTCCTTTACAACCTGTATTAGTGTGCCCTAGGACTGTGTAGTGCTGTACCCTATGCTAATACTCCACTAGTGAGTGGTAGCGTTTGAAACAGTCACCGATGCAGAGACCAGGTTGGTCCGGACAGGAGGGACAATAAAAGCGGTTGTCACGCCTAAATCCGCATTTTCTGCAGACACGACATCATCTTTGGGGTGTCCCTCTCATGCAGCCGGCTCACTGCATTTGCGTTGGGAAGGTGGGGCATAGTATCGTCTGGAAACAGAAGGGCTGTGACGATCTCTTTGTGGAATTTTAGGAAGGATCCAGTTCGTCCTGAAGCTTTGTATAGCACAAAGGCATTCAGCAGAGCCAATTGGAATAAATATACAGACACTTTTTTATATCAGCGTCTGGCCTTGCGGGCAATTAGGTACGGTGCCAACAACTGGTCATTGAGGTCCACCCCTCCCATGTTAAGGTTGTATTCATGGACACAGAGGGATTTCCCCACAACATCAATTTGCCGTAGGAATTTGGACTGTCCTATCTGCGTAAAGGGAGGACAGAACGAAAACGTTCTGTGAATCCCTCCACTTCACTACTAACAAATTATTACATTTCAAGCAAGCTCTCTCCCCCTGTCTAAGTCGGGGCTCTACAAGCCATCGCACGGTGCCACATGCACCAATTCCACAATCAAAAAGGTGACTAAAAAGTGTCACGCTTGTGTAAAAATTGTCCACGTACAAGTGGTACCCCTTTCCGAATAAGGGTGACACCAAGTCCCACACAATCTTACCAGCTCTCCCTATGTAGTCTGGGCAGTTCTCTGGCTCCACGTGACTATCTCTTCCCTCGTAAACCATAAAACTATATGTATAGCCTGTTGCCCTGTCACAGAGCTTATACATCTTGACCCCATATCTGGCACGCTTGCTGGGAAGATACTGTTTGATAGACAAGCGGCCAGAAAACGTAATCAGAGACTCATCTATGCAGACAACTTGATCAGGAGTAAACAAGACTGAAAACTGCTGGTTGAAGTGGTTTACGAGGGGCCGAATTTGGTGGAGACAATCGTATACAGGGTCACCCCGAGGACGACAGAGTTAATTGACATTGAAATGCATGAACTGCAAGATCTGCTCGTATTGTGTCCAAGTCATGGAGGCATATGGTGAATTGGGTCAGTGGACCAATATGACCGCAACGCGTTCTTTTTTAGTAATGCCCATGAGGAGGGATAGGCCTAGGAAGGTCTTAAATTCGGAGAGCGTAATAGGTCTCCAAGCGCTGGCAAGGATCAACTGGGGATTAGCGGCAATGAATTGACAAGCATACAAATTTCTTTGGTCCACAATAGGTCCTTTAGAGATCTTCCATGAAAAACGGCGAATAAAAATCAAGTGATGTAAAATCAACTGTTTCCACCTGAATTCCCGGTTGGCAAATGAATGGTGGAAGTACGGGTGCTGCAGAAGTGGCGGGCTCCCAATTCGGATTGGAAAATACAGCAGGAAGGGCACTATGGGCTTCACAGGCCTGTGTTTGTCTTCTTCTTGGTGGATACGGGACACTAGTTGTGCTAGCCACCTCACCGGCTTTAACTGCACTTATGGGAATCTCCATGTCACCATGTGATACTGCAGTGTTGGTTTGACTACGACCAGGATGTACTAGGCCGCTGGTTCTTGGCAGTTCACCAGAAGGATGAGCGGCACTAGTACTTGCTCTCTGCGCCATACGAGAGCCCTGCGGTTCTTGCACCTCAACAACAGCAGAAGAATGGGTTAGAAGAGAAATTGAAAATAGGAAAATGGACTTTATAGGCACGCGCATAAGATTTGTAAAAATTAATTGATTACTATCGGTACCCAAAGTAGAGTACCCTCTATCAGAGTGTGCGCCCCCTACTACATTTCCTGGATGCTCCGCTTACCAGCTCTATATAGTGTTGGATACATGCCTGCAATAGCCATTTGACCCTATTTTTTGAATATCTGGGGACAACTTGTTTGACCTGCATCTATATACAGTCTCTGTGCTGTGTTGTTTAGAAACTTTTCTTACTATATTTGCAAGCTCCTGAAGAAGCGCACCTATGCACACAACATTTAGAGCAAATTTTCTGTGCGACCTCATATTGTGACTTAACTACTCCACGCACTTTATGTGCATTGGATGCTGCTATTGGTTACTTCTATTATTGCACCAATTTGGTTTAATATATATCTATATATCTTGGAGGTGTTATTAGAGTCTTTGGGGGTCACTCAACATCATAATTTTTTTTTTTTATTATGTGTTTGTATACAATGATTTTAACTCAATCCAATTAAAAAACTTCAATTCATTTTTACAAATCTTATACGTGTGCCTATAAAGTCCATATTCCTATTTTCAATTTCTCTTCTAAACAGTATTGGGATGTTGGTACACTACTACTTGCGTATCCACAGGGTCACCCTGTGACGATACACTTTAAATTTGCAAAATTCTTTAGCAGAAGAACGGGGTCAAGTACGCCTGACATTGGCAGGGACCACTACTCTATCATCAGAGTTACAATGTAATGCCGAGGAGCAAAGCGGACGGAGACACGGCACGCAACTGTATTGATTGACGGCACAGTCAGTGTGCCAATTGAGATAACAATGTACATGTGTGAGTGACATAATTGAAACAAGGAGCAGGCAATATCGTCTGAATGGCCCACCTTAAAGAACTTTTAAAAACACTTACTAGTCAGTCATTTTATATTGCTTTACATGGCGCTGACTTGTCCTGAGGAATTTACTACCACTTTATTGAGCTTATGTCAATTTAGTACCATGGGACTATAAGGGTTTGTGGAACCCTGTCCACCTTAAAGCTAAATTCCAACTTTCTTTTCACTAGAATTGAAAGGAATGATCAATATCAGCATAGATCATACCTCTGTAACATGTTGCTCTGTTGTCTGCAGGTCCCCTGATATTCTGGATTTAGTTGTGTCTTTGTATCATGTGACACTCTGTATATCCTGTTGATAGACCCTGTGCCTTTCACAGTCACTTCCTGCAGCAGCTAGAGCCTAAAACACATCTTTCAGACTCTGCAAATGATACAACTTCCTTCACAGCTCTGATGGTGGGTGGGATTGAATACATCCAAATTTGCATTCAATCCCACCCAGTCACGCCTACAGGAGAAGTCCAAACCTCCCTCCTCACAGATCACAGCATTATTCAAGAAGGAAACACCTTCATACACAGTCTGTTCTGAAAGCTGACTGTGCTGCTGCTGGGCAGGATTGAATAGATCACAATAAGATTTCGATTCTGTCCAGTTAAATATGCCCATCAGTGTGAACAGGGAGAGTCTCACCCCTCAGATCCCCCCTAGAGCCCTGCTCTCTGAGAAGTGATTTAGTTACATTGCTTCCATAGCCCTTATTCTGTAGTCTTGCAGTAAGCCATTATTCTTTGGCATGCTGCCAGACAGGAATGACACAGGAGGAGGTATGACACATTACACCTTTCACCACCAACATGAAGGCCCAGAAACACCCGCAGTAACCCTAGGACCCACCCACATCAACTGCCAGAACTGGTACTGTGACTTCCATAGCCTGTCCTGAAGCAATAGAGGCTCAAAGGGTCATGGGAGATTTAGTATCAGGACTGGAAAATGAAGGAAATAGGGAGTCAGAGAACACTAAAATTCAGCCAGGAGGAAGAGTGAAATCAGACACAGAAACCTGCTGTATGCAGCTTAACCACTTGCAGACCGCCCGCCGTCATTGTACGTTGGCTGTTTGAAGTGGAATGTCGTTGCAGATAGCTGCCATAACCCCAGTATCCTCTTCAACAGCGGACGGTCCTCTTTCAGATAAGAGTGGTCTCCGCAGCGTATTAGCCGCGAGATCACTTTTATTAGGTGTGGGAGAGTCTCCCGCCGCACTCCAGATGTCTCTGCCGCTTACCGGAACCATCGGTAACGGCGGAGACGAGTGCATCCTTTCCATGTGAGACTAGATGCCGAGTGAGGGAAAGATGGCCCCCCGCTTGGCTCCATACAATTGCATGACGGAAGCAACGTCAAACGTCACTTCCGCCCAATGGTCTTAAAGGGGTTGTAAACCCTTGTGTTTTTTCACCTTAATGCATCCCATGCATTAAAGGTGAAAAAACACCTGGCAGTCACCGCCCCCCCCCCCCCTGTTTTACTTACCTGAGCCCCTTCATCTCTTCAGTGGGCACGCGCTGTCCCTCTCTCCACGGGGTCCCGGCTCTTGATTGGATAGATTGATAGCAGCGCAGCCATTGGCTCCCGCTGCTGTCAATCAAATCCAATAACGCGGGGGGCAGGGCCGAGTCTAGCATTTGTGTCTGTGGAGGCAAATGATGGACTCGGGAGCGCGCCCGCAAGGTAACCCCCTCGGGAGAGCGCTTCTGCTAGAGGGTTATCTGATGCGGGGAGGAGCCGCGAGAGCCGCCGGGGGACCCCAAAATAGGATGTTTTGAACGAGCTGCACAGTGGAGGTAAGTATGACATGTTTTTAAAAAAAAAAAAACGATCCTTTACAATCACTTTAAAGTGGAATTTTATTTTTAAATTGCATTTAAGAGTAAAATGTGAGATCTGAATTCTTTTTGACCTCCAGATCTCACATTTTTAAGAGGTCCTGTAATGCTTTTTTTTCTATTTTTTTTTAAAAGGACAGTGTAAAAATATAAAATAAAAAGTAAAATAAAAAAAATTTAAATTGTCCCGTCCCGCCGAGCTTGCGTGCAGAAGCGAACGCATATGTATACACACACACACATACAGTGGGGATGGAAAGTATTCAGACCCCCTTACATTTTTCACTCTTTGTTATAGTGCAGTCATTTGCTAAAATCATTTAAGTTCATTTTTTTCCTCATTAATGTACACACAGCACCCCATATTGACAGAAAAACACAGAATTGTTCACATTTTTGCAGATTTATTAAAAAAGAAGAACGGAAATATCACATGGTCCTAAGTATTCAGACCCTCTGCTCAATATTTAGTACAAGCACCCTTTTCATCTAATACAGCCATGAGTCTTTTGGGGAAAGATGCAACAAGTTTTTCACACCTGGATTTGGGGATCCTCTGCCATTCCTCCTTGCAGATCCTCTCCAGTTCTGTCAGGTTGGATGGTAAACATTGGTGGACAGCCATTTTTAGGTCTCTCCAGAGATGCTCAATTGGGTTTAAGTCAGGGCTCTGGCTGGGCCATTCAAGAACAGTCACGGAGTTGTTGTGAAGCCACTCCTTCGTTATTTTAGCTGTGTGCTTAGGGTCATTGTCTTGTTGGAAGGTAAACCTTCGGCCCAGTCTGAGGTCCTGAGCACTCTGGAGAAGGTTTTCGTCCAGGATATCCCTGTACTTGGCCGCATTCATCTTTCCCTCGATTGCAACCAGTTGTCCTGTCCCTGCAGCTGAAAAACACCCCCACTGCATGATGCTGCCACCACGCTTCACTGTTGGGACTGTATTGGACAGGTGATGAGCAGTGCCTGGTTTTCTCCACACATACCGCTTAGAATTAAGGCCAAAAAGTTCTATCTTGGTGTCAGACCAGAGAATATTATTTATCACCATCTTGGAGTCCTTCAGGTGTTTTTTTAGCAAACTCCATGCGGGCTTTCATGTGTCTTGCACTGAGGAGAGGCTTCCGTCGGGCCACTCTGCCATAACGCCCTGACTGGTGGAGGGCTGTAGTGATGGTTGACTTTCTACAACTTTCTCCCATCTCCCGACTGCATCTCTGGAGTTCAGCCACAGTGATCTTTGGGTTCTTCTTTAACTCTCTCACCAAGGCTCTTCTCCCCCGATAGCTCAGTGTGGAAGGACGGCCAGCTCTAGGAAGGGTTCTGGTCTTCCCAAACGTCTTCCATTTAAGGATTATGGAAGCCACTGTGCTCTTAGGAACCTTAAGTGCAGCAGAAATTTTTTTGTAACCTTGGCCAGATCTGTGCCTTGCCACAATTCTGTCTCTGAGCTCTTCAGGCAGTTCCTTTGACCTCATGATTCTCATTTGCTCTGACGTGCACTATGAGCTGTAAGGTCTTATATAGACAGGTGTGTGGCTTTCCTAATCAAGTCCAATCAGTATAATCAAACACAGCTGGACTCAAATGAAGGTGTAGAACCATCTCAAGGATGATCAGAAGAAATGGACAGCACCTGAGTTAAATATATGAGTGTCACAGCAAAGGGTCTGAATACTTAGGACCATTTCAGTTTTTCTTTTTTAATAAATCTGCAAAAATGTCAACAATTCTGTGTTTTGCTGTCAATATGGGGTGCTGTGTGTACATTAATGAGGCAAAAAATGAACTTAAATGAGTTCAGCAAATGGCTGCAATATAACAAAGAGTGAAAAATTTAAAGGGGGTCTGAATATACTTTCGTAGTGTTGTCTCTGGCCTCTCGGGTGGGAACGAAGCCCACCTGGCTCAGGAGGAGGTGTTGAATCCTGTTTGCCAAAATGTTTGTAAAGAGTTTGAGATCCAGACTGAGCAACGAAATCGGCTGGTAGCTTCCACAGGAGCCCGGGTCTCTCCACTCTTTCGGGATTACCGAGATGCGGGCTTGTAAAGTGTCTGCTGCAAAGCTTGCGGTAGAATCGAATGTGTTAAACAATTTGATCATATATGGGGCAAGTGAGGGCAGTATGGCTTTATAATACTGAATAGTAAAACCATCCGGGCCAGGAGCTTTCCTCAGCTTGGCGGCTCCCTGGTGTTCCTCTATGGTAATTTGGTTCTTCTAAGGTGTCCCTGTCTGCAGTCGTTAGTTGGAGCATTTGTGAGGAAGAGAAGTGTCTATGTGTTCTTGAGGTGGGGCTTTGGATGTCAAATTATATAGAGAGTCGTAAAAATCCTTAAATTCTTTCGCTATGTCATGTGGTTTTGTGACCTTAGGTCTGCGGGATGTTATCAAGTAGGGTACATAGGTCACTAATTTCTGTTCTCTAATGCCGCGTACACACGAGTGGACTGTCCGGCATACTTGGTCCGGCAGACCAGAGTCCGCCGCACAATCCGATTGTGTGTAGGATTCGGCGGACTTTTGGGAAAAAAAAGTCAGCCGAATCCTAGATTTGAAGCATGTTTCAAATCTTAGTCCGCCAGACTCAGTTCCTGACGGAAAGCCCGTTCGTCTCGTTCGTCTGTATGCTGGTCTGACGGACCAGATACGACGCAAGGGCAGGGTATTGCATCTCGCGCTCGCTGCAATAGGAAAAACACATTTTCCTATTGCGGCGAGCGCGGGGCATACCAGGCCCTTAAATCTGGTATGGCATTTAAAGGGAACCCCCTACGCCGAAAAAAAAAAAAGAGGGGTACATTTGGGTCTCCTCCCACAATTAATTGCCCCTCAGTAAATTCTGTCGTCCGTGCCAGTGTCTTAGTGATGAAGACATCTTGGAGGTCTTTAGGGGCGTATAGATTCGCCAAGTTAACTTTGACACCGCCAATCATGCCCTTAAGAAACAGAAAAAGGCCGGTAGGGTCCGTGATTGACGCAATGTGAGACCATGGTACTCTACTTGGGAGGATTTAGCCGACAGGTTTGTGGACTGATATACCAGTGGAAAAGACCGTTTTTTTGAGTATGGGTAACTTGTCATCCCTAAAGTGGGTCTCTTGTCTAAAGGCCACATCTGATTTAAAACGATGTAGGTCTTGTAGGAGCATTCGTCTTTTCTTTGGTACATTGAGTCCCTTCGCGTTAAGCGAAATCACATTGAGAACCTGGGGTGGGGGATGTATTCAAAGGGAGTGGGATGGGGGGAAGGGAGGGGGTAGAATGTAGAATGAGAAGAGAAAGTTAGTAGTGGAAGATAGAAATAATCAAGTAATAGTATATAGTCAATCACTAAAAATAAAAGCAAATTATTGCTTTAACCCTCTCCAGTTCAAGACTGGCTATTGAGCGTTGGCCTACGTGGGAGAGTGGACAGACACAACCTGAAGCAGAGCTCCGGTCGCCCCCGTCCGCCCCGACTGTGAAAATCATTGTAAACATTTGAGACGAAAATCTAAAGCATAAAGAACAGAAAGTACAACTAATATATAACAGTACAATGGTAGGTAACTGATACAACAAGTAAATATGGCTAGGAAACCATAGCTAAACATTTTTGAAAATACCCTCAACAGCATTATCATACTTAGTTGGTGTCTCCGTGTATGAGGAGGAGTCAGGAGAAGATCCCGGAGACCCTCTACATGTGAGTCCCTCCTCCCTAGGGGGGAAAAGGGGATCACCCGACACTCCAGGTTATCGTTTGTCATGTATTTATTTGTGGTTCCCCTAGATACAGCATAGATAATACCACTTTCCTGGGGCGTAGATGGTAATTTTTTCTGAGTCTTGAGGCCTCCATAGGGAAGGGGGGAAGGAAAGTGGGAAAAATTGGGGGGGGGGGGAATGAGGGAGGGAGGGGGAGGAGGTGAAGGGGAGGGTGGGAGAGGGAAGGCGAAGTGCGGGAGAGGCTCAAAAAAATAATGTCCTGACCAGCAGGGCACTTATCCCCCTGCCTTAGGAAAGGGGGTGCCTACCAGTTCCCTGTTGTTGGGTTAGACAGTCAGGAACTGTGTTGGGTCGCAGGGCCACTCTGCCCCGGAGGCCTCCCTGAGAATGCTGAAGTTTATCACATAGCCCGCCTCTCCAGGGGGGCTCCCCTCCCCCACCCCCCCCCCGCCGGTGTTGCGGTGTCTGCTAATCTCCTTGAATAAATGGAATTTAACTCTAAATGAGCAAGTTTGTAATGATATGTTTACTATGTCATATATACCATTGCTAAATAATTAAGCAGGTGCCTTAAACATATAAAGCTGTATACATGAAATAATTCTTAGTCCTTACAGCAGGTTGTAACTGATGATCATCAAGTTTGTGTAGATCACCTCAGCCATGCTGCAAAAAAAAAAAAAAAAAAAAAAAAGGGTCATGCTGCAAAGAAAACCTTAACTGGAGAGAGGGGGGAAAGGAGCATCTAGCCGCGGTGCTTCCATGTAAGGGGGTAGCCTGGGGGGGGGGGGGGGGGATAGGTGTAGTGAAAATATTAAGGCTCTAAGACCTTCTTGGGAAGTGTATGAGGCAGTCTTGAGAGGTTCTGCAAAAAAAGGAGACATTTAGCAGAGATAACAAAATTGAGGTTCCAAGTCCTCGCTGTTAGCACGGTTCAGGTGCTTAACCCATTAGGCCATACATGGGTATATATTTATCTAGCCCCCATAAGTTAGGTTCCCCAGGAGTGCAGGTATTGGAGAACAGCAGTTACCTCAACTGTGTGTGAGTGGCGGGGACTACTCCGAATGTCCGCCATGAGTCCTGTGGTCACATACCTCACAGTGGTTGGAGCAAAGTGTATCTCCTCTATAATTCTCAACCCTGATCACTGGAGGGGGCACAGGATCCTCTCACGGCCTCTGTTGGCGTGCCTGGGATTGACTCAGAGGGCCTAGGGGGCTCGGACGTCCTCCCGAGCGTGGGATGATCTGCAGCCAGTTTAAGACTGGAATTGGCTCCACTTCCAGAAAGGCAAACAAATCCGGGAGATCAGCCGGAGTGCCAAGGGTGAACGATGAAGTTGTCTTCCGGAAAGTCACCATGAGCGGGTATCCCCATCTATATGTACAGCCCCGGCTTCTAGCTAGGCCCAACACAGGATGTAAGCGGGCCATGTGTTGCAGTGTCGCTCGGGACAGGTTCGGGAGGATTTTAATGGGGGCACCATCAAATTCAATCTCACCATCCCCATGCCTCCCTAAGGATCAGCTCCTTCTGTGGGTAACGGAGGTGGCAGATGACATCCCGGGCCCTCTCTGGATAATTAGATCTTGGGCCCAGGGCCCTATGTACTCTGTCCATTTCTACTGTAAACTGGGGGGATTTCAGGACAATCCTGAAGATGGCACTCACCGTCACCTGTAGATCTTCATGCCTGTTGCTTCTGGGAGTCCTCTCAGGCGCAAGTTGTTCCTACGGCTTCTGTCCCCCAGGTGGAACTGGAGGTCGGCTGCCATGTCTGCCTGTGTAATGCGGGAGCGTTCAAGGGCCTCCACCCGATGCTCTAAGGAGGAAATAGAAGCCACATTTGTGTGTACCCGTTCGGTGAGCAGGAAAACATTCGCTCTCACCGCTTGGAAGTCCAGGCGGTGCGTCTCCTCTACTCGGAGGATCAGTGCCTCGATGTCCTGCTTCGTGGGAAGGGCCTGTAGGAGCGCCCGGATATCACTGCTCAGTCGGACCATGTCATCTCTCGGTAAGGAGTTTTCCTTCTCCGGTGGTTCCGGGTGGAGAAGTGCCGGGGTCTCTGATAGGGAGTCCGAAATGAATGGGGAGGCAGGGGATAGAGCTGGATCTGACATGGTCCGAACGTTGCGGCCTGGGCCTCGTGGCACCGCCACTATGGCACCCGGGGAGACTCAGTGGGGTTGCTCGAAGTACTGCTGGATATCTCCTTGGGAGTTGCAGGTTCGGACTGTGTGGGATGAAGATATGGTCCTGTATCCCCTCGCTGTTAACATGCCGTTGTTACGGATTATGGAAGTCAGCTTTATGTTGGGTTGGACAGGGGAGACCCGGAGGTCTTAGGAAACACGTCCTTCCTCCGCCATGTCCAGGCCATGCCCATCCTGCCATCTTTCCATCTGGCTCCTAAGCACCCCAGACAGGTATCTCTTCACTGCTTGAATGTAATTCCTGTTGTACAAGTTTACCTGTTGGTTAAGGCTTCCCTTGCTAGTTTTACCAGGTGGTTGTTCAAACCTCTGCCGATGCCAGCTTTGGCTGTAAGGTGCTAAAAGCTGCTGTCCAGTTAGGAGCTCACACCCTGTTTGTGGGCCAGTTGACAGTTTGTTTGCTCTGTTGCCCACCTCTTTTTTTGTATTGCTTTTGGACATCCTAGTCGTCTAAGACTATGCCAGTGTCCTGTACTGTATGGTTAGACTTACTAGCAATGATTTTTCCAGGAGTCTTCCAGGACAGCTACATGAGATACCTTCCTCTACAGGAAACACAATTCCAGAAACAGTTAAAAAGCCCCTCCCGTGGGTGTGAGAGAGGGAAGGGAAAATGGGAAGACCGTTGTAATAAATCTGTGTGAAATCAGATTTTACTTTTTGGTATATTGGAAATGTATTAAAAATATAATAAAAAAAGCTCCTCCCACCCCCTCTCAATTGCTTGCCAAAAAGAACCACCACCAATGTGCACAAGGGAAAAAAACATCATAGCCAGGCACCCATAGACATGATGAGAAAGACCCAGAATGGGAAAAAAAGGACACTGTCCTGGAAGATTCTAGGAAACACTGTTACTGGTAAGTCTAACCATGATTTTCCCAAAGAATCTTCCAGGAAAGCTACATGAGAAAAAAGTAATATTCCTACCTCAAGGAGGGACCACAGCTTGCACAACTTTCCTTCCAAAGGGCAGATCCTCGCTGAAAAGCAGTTCCACACCATAAATTTTCTAAAAAAGCAGTCTACTGCTCCTGAGATGTCTTCCAATGGAGGCACCTGCTCTCTCTGTCCATGAAGATGCCACAGTTCTAGTCAAATGAGCACGTAACTTGTAAGGAGGCTGCTGGTTCAAGCTCCTGTACGCAAATAAGATAGTTTCACATATCTGGAAGCAGAAATACCCTTGTTTGGACCACTGAAAAGAATCAAGAGATGTCTGGATTTCCTAAAATCTCTGGAAAAAATCCATATTATTTGAGCAGACACCTCCTTACACCCAAAAAACTGAATTGCTCTTCTTTCTCATTCCTGGGGGAACTACAGCAGGAGGGAAGAACTACCTCCTGGGAACCGTGGAAATCCAAGGATACTTTAGGAAGGTACATTAGATTGGGCCTAAGGATGATCCTAGCTTCCAAAACTGATAAGGAGCCTTACAAGTGTAGAAATTACCCCTGAAGGAGCTGCTGATTTTTGATCGGGCCTGTTCTCTGATTTCTTACACCCCTTGACACAGCTGTAGTGTAGTATTGTAATGATCCTGACACAAATTTTAGTTCAATATATATATATTACAATTACCTATACCTGAGTGTTTGTTGCTCCACCTGCAGGAGAAAGACAACACCGCACGCAAAATTTGTGGTTAACCAAAAATAACTTCTTTTACTGGTCCGATATTAAAAGTAATCACAGTGACTATACTTATCACACTAACGTAGCGTGACAGTACAGTAAATATTTACAGTAATCTTGATACAAATACACATACACGTGTATATATATATATATATATTTCTCTTGAATAAAGCCTCTCTTAGTGCATCTCCAGGTGGGACCAGTGTTCAAAGTGACAACACCTTAACTCTGGACACCTTCCCACCTCCAGCACACTGTAGCAATCAAAAACACTGGAATATCAACACCCCACAGTTCTAAATCACTAGGGAGCTCCCCCTGCTTTGACAGTGCAGTCACTCTATTATTATGGCTAAAATACATTGCCTTGTATTGATAGAAATAGTCCTGTTATCTTCAATCTTCTGCTAGCTAGAAAATCAATAATTGTAATCCACAGAGCTTATGACCAATAGAATGGTGAGGAGTAATATACTGTAGTGATGACAACCAGATAGATTTGCTGTATAATCCTTCTTGAGGGAAACAAATATTCAACATCAATTCTTAGGTAATGAAATCTAGTTTGAGGTCTGCGCAAGTATGACTCTTTTCTCTGCTGTTTGTTCCGTGGAACTATCAGTCCCAGCAACACTTGACAATCAATATAAGCATGTGTAGTGTGATGCAGACTTCTGGGCGTTAGCCCTCTCACCGCACTGGATCTAGACAGATTGATGTCTCTGCTCCACAGTTCTCAGTCTATCTGAAGTTACAGCTGCACTGCTTCGCTGTTCCGTTCACCAGGAGTTCACCAGGACCAGGAGTCCTCGGTTACCTCCTTCATGGGTCTCCGGAACAATCACTCTGCTGCTCCAGCACACTGTGATCTAAGGCAGGATCGCTGGCTGCTGTTCCGCTCCGCACAGGGTAGGCCGCAACTCCGTGGGGCACACACACACCCACAGAGCCTTGCTGACAGGCCACGTGTCCCAGGAACAAGAGACCTAAGATGGCCGCTCCCAGTCTTTTTATAGTCTCCCCCCACAATGCAGTTCTGTTCTCTGAGGTTTGTGGAAATCACTGAGCATTGTGGGTAGGTCAAGTTAATGTCCAAACGTAAACAAAGAGAATACTTCC
This sequence comes from Aquarana catesbeiana, assembly GCF_042186555.1. Taxonomy (NCBI): domain Eukaryota; kingdom Metazoa; phylum Chordata; class Amphibia; order Anura; family Ranidae; genus Aquarana; species Aquarana catesbeiana. The sequence goes on along the minus strand of NC_133325.1, from coordinate 597,622,559 downwards.
ATGTCACCTCTGAACAATAAATAAAAAATAAAGGTGTTGTAATTTTATATTTTGGTCGCTAGATGGCGCCATACCAACTTATTACCCTTACAGCAACACATATGACTAGAAGCAAACATTGTCAGCGCTACACAAGAGTGTTCATAAAAATACTGTCTGAACGTAATGAAATGAGTCATTTATCTTACTCTGCTTACACCAATAATGCACAACACTACACATTTGATGTTCAATAAAGATTTATTGGGAGCTGTAAAACAGTTATTTGATATTTATAATCTAATTTGAATTGCACTTCTGAAACTGTCTTTTTATAGTCATGTGACTGGCACAGCACCAATCAGGGCTGGCCAGACACAGACTCACATTGTAGAGAGCATACATCAGCAGTGCAACAGTGCTGCAGGAATAAGGTACTTTGGGGACTTAAAAAAAAAAAACAAAAAAAAAAAAAACAAATAAAATGCAGTGGCACGATATATATGAATCATGTGAATGATTTATGGCAAATAACACTACTCTGTTTAGTATCACTTTAGTTATCTTGGGAGTGCATCCCTGCTCGTTTTTTACGTAAGCCGCTGTGGTGGCATTGAGAAAATTAACACATCCTTGTTCTAAATGGACTCTGAAAAGGACTTCAGGGCATATCCTACTGCTAATAGTTCCCTGAAGTTGGAAGAAGCGTCTATCAGGTCCAGACCCCAGGTGTGAAATGATTCTAAATGAGCTCCCCAACCCCAGATACTGGCATCTGTGGATTATTTGTATGGATCCCTCTGAGCCCAGGGGTGCCGAATTGCCAATTGAGACCCAGTCAGTTCTCCACTGGGAGACTCGCTACCCTGTCCATGGTCTCCTGTTTGCAATCCCAGAAAGCTAGCAAGAAGGCCTGCAGGTTTCTTGAGTTTAGCTGAGTCCAGATGCCCCCCCAGTATGGCTGCCATTATCAGACCTAACATTTGCATTATCTGCCTCAGAGGCCTGCCGCTGACTTGTGAGGCTCTGAACCAAGGTGACCAACCTTTGAATTTTTGCCTCTGTAAGGAAGATCCTCTGAGAAACAGTGTCTACCCTGTAACCCAGGAATGCTACGACAGAGCTGGAATCAAGCTGGACTAGTTGATTGATTAACCAGCCTGGTGACCTTAAAAGCGGAGGTCCACCTATCTATCTTTTTTTGTTTTTGGAGTTCATTCAAAAACTTTTCTTCTCATGATTATCTACTCACATGTTCTGTGTAATAAGTCCGCCTGTGTCCGATTTCGTTGTAAAGAATAACTTATAAAATTCACTGAAGGCGGTTTCCATCTTCATTGTGGGCATTTGAAGCCCACAAGCATGTATTTCCTGGATGCAGTGAATGCTGTGCTCCCAGCATTCACCGAGATGTTGTGATGATGCTGTTGCACAATGCATGCTGGGAAGCCTGAGACCAACTCCCAGGGGACTGTGGGCGGTCTGGGAGAGGCTAGAAACACGCCTACTCCCATGGGAGGAAAACCAGGAAGTGCTAAGAAGATTAGAAAAAAAATAGGTAATTACGGCGATTTAAATTTTTTTACACAGCATGTCAGCATCTAGGCAAGGAAGAGAATGCATAGAGATAATGTTCAAAATTTGGGTGGAACCCCGTTTTAAAGCAGATCTACACTGTATCTGAGCACCACAAAACAAAATCACCATTTGGTTAATTTTTAGTATTCAAAGCAAACTCTTCCATCCATCCAGGTCTCCATGCTTTATTTTGCTAATATATCACCTTGAAAAAGACTCCCCTAGCATTTCTGGCCGTGGCCATCTTGAATAAGAGCAGATAATTCATTTAGCATTTACTTCCTGGAATCCAGCTGTCCTTAGCTCAGACACGCAGACAGTAGGGTGTGCTTAGCTGGGAAAACCCCTCCTTCCCTCCTGAAGTCTCCTGGGATATATGACATCATTTCCTAGGTCACGACTGTAAACTGAAGAGCTGTTACCAGGAGATCCAGGCTTCCTCTCCTCACACACCGATCGTGTGAGGATGAGAGCAGGGATCTGTGAGTGATATTTATTTTACTGTTACTTGTACACATTACTGTTCACCACATGCCCCCCCCCCCCCAAAGAGAACCTGTCACCAGGGAGTACCGCCATCAGTGACCTGTCACACAGGCCATTTTTTACACCCGGAGGAGGCATATACAATGAATTTAAACGACCAGCTGCTACAACCATATTTATCAACAGGAAAGTACCGTTTCTGGTATAAAACAATTTGCATTTTATCTCTTCCATATGGCCACGTATAATTCATATAGCTGCTATCAAACAGAAAGCCAACCCAGCACCTACCTCAAATATATTGAAGAAATTGTCACTGCCCTGATTTACCCAGCAAGGAACCGCCCCAGGAAGCATTCGCTCTGATTGTGAGAGAGTCGACTTCATGAGCAACATTTTCCCGAGAACATTCCCCCCACAGAATCAGGAAGAAGACGCCAAAAGAAACGTCATGTATTCAGCAGAGGAGGAGTTAGAAGAGACAATACTTATCATTGTCCCCAATGTCCCTTCCAACCTGGCCTATGCATCAGAGAATGCTTCAGAAATTATCACACATCCATAAGATATTAGTTTCCCTTATTTTTAACAGTTTCAAATACCCGTGTGGATCATTTGCCTGCTACCATGTTTCTACCTTCCACGTTAACTGACCCTGGCCTGTTTACCAACGATGCTTTTGCCCGCCATTTTAAACAAAATTTTTTTTTCTTCTAAAAATTTAGTAGTTAAAACAAGTGAAAATTTGCACTCACATTTCCATATAAAGGATAATCGCTTGCTGAGGTCCAGAGTTCATTTCAAGTGTGCTATTTGCACTTGGAATCTGTTGCTGTCAACTCTCAATATGGGATCCAAAGAGCTGTCACTATCAGTGAAGCAAGACATCATTGGCTGAAAAAACAAAACAGAGAGATAGCACAAATATTAGGTGTGGCCAAATCAACTGTTTGGAACATCCTTAAAAAGAAAGAACGCACTGGTGAGCACAGCAACACCAAAAGACCCGGAAGACCAAGGAAAACAATTGTGGTGGATGACCGAAGAATTATTTCCCTGGTGAAGAAAACACCCTTCACAACAGTTGGCCAGATTAAGAACACTCTCCAGGAGGTAGGTGTATGTGTGTCAAAGTCAACAATTAAGAGAAGACTTCACCAGAGTGAATACAGAGGGTTCACCACAAGATGTAAACCATTGGTGAGCCTCAAAAACAGGAAGGCCAGATTAGAGTTTGCCAAACATCTAAAAAAGCTTTCACAGTTCTGGAACAACATCCTATGGCCAGATGAGACCAAGATCAGCTTGTACCAGAGTGATGGGAAGAGAAGAGTATGGAGAAGGAAAGGAACTGCTCATGATCCAAAGCATACCATCTCATCAGTGAAGCATGGTGGTGGTAGTGTCATAGCGTGGGCATGTATTGCTCCCAATGAAACTGGTTGTCTTGTATTTATTGATGATGTGACTACTAACAAAAGCAGCAGGATGAATTCTGAAGTGTTTCGGGCAATATTATCTGCTCATATTCAGCAAAATGCTTCAGAACTCATTGGACGGCGCTTCACGGTGCAGATGAACAATGACCCGAAGCATACTGAGAAAGCAACCAAAAAGTTTAATTGAAAGAAGTGGAATGTTATCCAATGGCCAAGTTAATCACCTAACCTGAATCCGATTGAACATGCATTTCACTTGCTGAAGACAAAACTGAAGGGAAAATGCCCCAAGAACAAACAGGAACTGAAGACAGTTGCAGTAGAGGCCTGGCAGAGCATCACCAGGGATGAAACCCAGCGTCTGGTGATGTCTATGCATTTGAGACTTCAGGCTGTAATTGACTGCAAAGGATTTGCAACCAAGTATTAAAAAGTGAAAGTTTGATGGATGATTGTTAATCTGTCCCATTACTTTTGGTCCCTTAAAAAGTGGGAGGCACATATACAAACTGTTGTAATTCCTACACCGTTCACCTGATTTGGATGTAAATACCCTCAAATTAAAGCTGAAAGTCTGCAGTTAAAGCACATCTTGTTCATTTCATTTCAAATACATTGTGGTGGTGTATAGAGCCAAAAAGATTAGAATTGTGTCGATGTCCCAATATTTATGGACCGGACTGTATTTCCTACTTCCCCTTGTTTTTTTTTGTTTTTTTTTCAGTTAGGCATTATGACCCGTGTGGGGGGGACTGAATCTCGCTCCATTTTACATGGGGTCAAATTTACTTCTTTCAATGTTTGTGGCCTAGCTACACCAGAGAAACGTTCCAGACTTCTTTATGATTTTAGAAAGTCGCATAGCCAGGTAGTGTTCTTGCAGGAGACATACTTTAAGCAGCAAGCGACTCCAAGGCTGTATAATCGCGACTTTCCCACGGTATATCACACACCCTCTCCCTTGTCAAAATCTAAAGAAGTATTTTAATTGCCAAGTCGGTCCCATGGACCTTTGTGGAGGAACGGGTAGATCCGCTAGGTTGATATCTGCTTTTGAAAGGGAAAATTGGAAATATTATTGTGACCCTGGTGAACGTGTATTTCCCGAATTCAGATCATCTGGCCTTTTTAAGGCCTTTAGTACCTACCATATTAGAGTTCCGGGAGGGTGTTTTTTTGCTAGGGGGGATTTCAATTTTGCACAAGAGCCCTTATTCAATGTTTTTCGAGAGGGACATCACATCTCTCTTTTTCCTACCTTAAAAAACTTAAAATAGAGCTGTTGAACATGTGTTTGGTCGACCCATGGAGAATTATGCATCCTGATGATAGGGATTACACCTACTTCTCACATGTACATCAGACATACTCCAGGATTGAGTGCTTTATGATTCAGCATAAAGATCTACCTCTTGTTTCCTCCTCCCAGATTGACTATATATCCCTCTCTGACCATGCACCGATTCATATGACTAAGCTTAGACACGGAACATCGCTCTCCTCCGACGTGGAAATTGAACGAATCTCTGTTGCAAATTCCTGAAGTACGCAGGGAGGTGGGAAGGACCCTCACAAACTACTTCTTAGAAAATGTTGATCCATCGATGAGCCCAATGATTGTGTGGGAAGCGCATAAATGTGTGTTAAGGGGAGAGTTGATTAGGATCGGGGCCTTAAAGAAACGGGAAAGAACTAAGCAGATTGATCTGCTGATTTCTAAGGTGCGTTCTCTCGAATTATTACACAAACGTTCCTTAGCAGAAGACCACCTTAAGGCCCTTCTGAAGGTTAGAGGAGAGTTGAAAGACTTGCTTTTTCAAAAGACGGCTCAAAAGCTGGCATGGGCAAGACGCTTGTTATTTGAATTCTCAAATAAACCGGGCTCGATGTTAGCTAGAGCCTTACGTGGCCTGAGAAAGCGCACCTTTATCCCGTACATTACAACTAGCCAGGGGACTAAAGTACACACCTCCAAGAGTATAGCAGATGAATTTTATAAGTACTACTGACAACTGTATAATCTACACCCTAAGGACTCTACTGAGGCCATGATGGACAAGACAAAGTCAGATATTGAATACATCAGGGCCTCAGGCATGCCCATATTATCGGATGAAGTAAGGGACTCTTTGGAATCTGAGATTACAGCTGAAGAATTTCATGAGGCCTTGGCCCAAATGAAACCACAGAAGGCCCCAGGGCCTGATGGCTTCACACTGACTTACTACCAATCTTTTGTGACTTCCCTGACTCCACACTTCTGGGCGGCCTACAATGAGCTGAAAGGAGATAGTTCCATGCCAATAGACTCGTTGAAGGCCTATATATCCCTGATACCTAAAGGGAAAGATCTATCCCAATGTGGGAACTATCACCCGATCGCACTTCTCAACATAGACTTAAAACTCTTTGCCAAAATACTCTCTAATCGACTCATACTGCATATTCCAAAATTAATACATTTAGACCAAGTAGGTTTTGTACCGAGGCGAGAAGCAAGAAATAGTACCATCAGGGTTCTGAATCTTATCCACAAGGCGCGTCAGACGGGAAAATCATTTCTCTTGCTTTCGACAGATGCGGAAAAGGCCTTTGACAGGGTGTCCTGGCATTTTATGCGGGCCACCCTGGAATACATCGGTCTTGGCCCTAATATGTTTAATTGGATTTCATCCCTTTATTCTAAACCGATGGCGGCGGTTCAGGTGAATGAATGGTGCTCAGAGTTTTTTATGATAGCCAATGGGACGAGACAGGGTTGCCCCCGTCCCCCCTTATTTTCATATTGACTTTAGAGCCATTTTTATGCCATATAAGAGAAGACCCAAATATTACAGGGGTGCGGAAACCCTCAGGACACAACAAAATAGCGGCTTATGCTGATGACTTGATCTTCTTTGTCTCTAACCCACGAGTCTTGCTCCCTAATATTTTGGCAGCGGTTGGGAGATATGGAGAATTGTCAAACTTTAAGGTCAACTGCGCCAAGTCCGCTGTGCTTAATATTACGATCCCAGATTTGGAGGCTTGTAGTATGCGTACGTCCTTTGCGTTCCATTGGGCGGATAAATCAATAAGATATCTGGGTATTGATATTACATCGGACTTGGCGCATCTGTATGCTGCTAATTATGAACCTTTGCTCCAGAGACTGAAAGCTGACCTTCGTAAATGGCACACTTTGACCTTGACCTGGTTTGGGCGTTGTAATGCCCCGAAGATGACGGTTTTACAGAGGATATTATATATACTCCAAACTATACCGATTAGAGTAACTTCAATATACTTTAAACAGCTCCGGACGATAATTAGAGAGTTTATTTGGTCACATAAGTCACCGAGGACCAAAATGCAAACGTTGTCTAGACCCAAAGAGAAGGAAGGGGGGCATTGGCCTACTCGATATTCTCCAATATTACAGAGCAGTACACCTTTCGAAGATAGTAGACTGGCACTGTAATAAAGAATTCAAACAATGGGTGAGGATGGAGATTAAGGATGCGTCTATCCCGCTGCTGACCTCCCCGTGGCTCACCTGCTCTCTTCCAGAAGACATAGGGAACCATCCCTTGGTAAGTGCCACCCTTAGGGTGGCTAGATTAACGTTTCGCAGTACGGGCCTTGCGCCGCTACCCTCTCCCATGACACCGGTGATAGGTAGTCCGGATTTCATACCGGGTCTCACAAGTAGAAAGATTAGAGAACTAACACTATCAGGGAGATAGGCCTAATAGTCTGGGCTAACGGGGAGCTTCCCTCACTAGCGACCATTTCTAGTCTCATAGATCCACTGTTAGTTTCAGCTCTTACCAACTGCGACACTTCTTACAGTCCCTTCAGAAGGCATCATATGTCCCTAGAGACTCTACCCCCTTTGAATTGCTATGTAAAATGGGGGGACCCGTACGACATACTCTCTCTACGATATATAGTTACCTGACTAACCAGACTGAAGAGCCAGCCCCGTCATTTGTTTCTCAATGGGAAAGGGATTTAGGGATTCAGTTTTCACCATAGCAAGTAGATAAAATGTTGACTTTGGCACATAAGTCCTCTATTGCAAATCAATACCAAGAAATTGGATACAAAATTGTGTCCCGATGGTATAGAGTCCCCTATATACTTCACAAGATGGATGGAGCCACTTCGGATAGGTGCTGGAGGTGCAACGCAGATATTAGCACGATTATGCATATTTTCTGGACCTGTCTGTTACTGAGGCCATTCTGGGCGGAGGTAACAACTACAATTAGAAGCTTGACAACTGTGGATCTGAAAGACAATCTGGCTGCGTGCCTTTTACATGTGACAGAGAGACCCATTCGGAAATATAAAAAGACCTTGACAATACAGCTTCTTAATGCAGCAAGGGCATGCATTCCCGCACTTTGGCGGCAATCTTAGCCGCCAACGAGGATCCTGTGGTATTCTAAAGTTCAGTGTATACTCCATATGGAGGAATTGACCACCACCCTCCATAATACAGAGGAATTAATACGGAACAAATGGAGGCCATGGAGATATTTCATGGGAACAAATGTGTACCTACAGGAGGTAGCAGAGTCTGTGATAACAGGGAATTAAGTAACTACGATAATGATCATGATATTGAGACCCCGTTCAACTTACCTTATCCCCCCCCCCTCCCGCCTTTTTTTTTTTTTTCTCTTTCTTTTCTCCTCCTCTTCTTTTTTCCTCTTTATCTTTCTCTCTTTTTTTTTTGTTTTTTTTGTTTTTTGTGTTTTCTTTATTATGTAGTGAAATACAGCTGCAATTTCGGCTGTTATAAGTATAGAGAACATAAGATACATTGAGTTTGCAATTTAGTCTGTTGAAATGATGATATATGTTCAAGTATTTGAAAGACCAGATATATATACTATGGTTAACTTGGCAAATGTGCAGGGGGCTCCATGAGGCCCTTTGGTTTCTTATATCCTTTATAGGTATTAAAGAGATGAAGTAGTTATGTTAATGAAATTGTTTCAAGTCATGAAATGTCTTTTAACATATGGAACATTTTGACTAAGATGTGTATGTCTAAGGAATTGACGTATTTTGTGGTATGCCAAGGAACCATGTTTAAAATAAATAATAAAAAAAAAAAAAAAAAAAAAAAAAAAAAAGGGGTAAGAAATTGAAATTCCCCCCGAACATACCAGAAGAAATCAGCCCGGTCTCCTGTTCTCTGAGATCCCCTGCGCGCCATAGCAATATGGCGTCGCAAACAGACCACAAGGCGGATCTACCAACAGCAGCCCCTGGACTGCCGGAGATCATGGCAGCTATCACCGCTTGCCAATCCACCCTGGCATCTAAAGTAGAGGAGGTTCAGCTGGATGTGGGCTTAATAAGGCATGATCTTGACAAGATTCCATCCAGGGTATCTGAGACGGCGTGTGGGAGAGGTGGAGGATACAGTCACTGATCATGCTGCTTCTAACCGAACCCTCCAAACGAAAATTAGAGCTCTCGAATACAGGGCACGGAGGACGCAGAGAATCGCAGCAGGAGGAACAACCTCAGAATTGTGGGTCTCCCGGAGGGGGTTGGGGGGCAATCACCGTTCCTGTTCACGAAGGATCTGCTGCGCTCCCTGCTGCCCTCCCCTTACTTTGCTGTTGAAAGGGCCCATCGTGTCCCACCCAGGCCCGGACCGGAGGGAGCCCCAACCCGAACTTTCATCCTCCGGCTGCTCAACTTCCGAGACCGTGATGAATTACTCAGGGCCTCTCGTGCTGCGGGCGAGCTACCCTTCCAGAACATCAAGCTTCTCCTGTTCCCAGACTACACTATGGAGACCCAGAGACAGCGCTGCTCCTTTGATGTTGTCAAGGCCGGCCTGCGGAGCAGAGGCATTAAGTACAGCATCTTATTTCCCGCAAAGCTCCGAGTGGTGAACGGCAAGGCGGTTCGATTCTTCACCAGCCCCAAAGATGCAGCTGTCTGGTTAGAGGCTTTGCCTCCATAGGGAGACGGCGATGACCACCTGAGGATGTCTGGATGTTTGTACTGTGATCGGCCTTTGTTTATTGCTAATAATAGGTGAGCACTACCATGTTCCTCTTTATTTACCCAGGTCCCTTTCCTGGCCCCCACACACTGTTATTGTTACTGTTCTCTCGGGGTCACATAGGATGGACATAATTTTACCCTGAATCATAAAGATTAGTGCCTGTGCCCCCCAAGATGTTTCAAGTGGTTTCAAGTGGTGTTGGCCCTTTACTATCAATGACGGGTACAGGACTGCGTCTGAGATCCTAATTAAATCCCAGATTGACCCCCCGGATTCTACATGGGCTGGTATTTCTTCCAAGTATTATTTGTTATTTTACAACAGACTTTTAAGTATGTGCCCCTGCTCAGTCAGGTGAATGACAGAACTTATTTTCCGGTTCATATTACTCCATTGGCTCTGGGACGAGACTTCCTATGCATACACACACCTAGACTCCTTGTCATTGGTGATGTAGTAACGTCCTATCCCGGACACACGACGCCAACTTATCAGTTTATAGTCCTTTGACTATTGGTTTTTTGGGACTTAAGTGCTCCTCACTGTTCACTGTTTATGTTTTACCTAAGTGTTACAGTTACTGTTAGTCTTATTTTGAGGAAATGTACTTATCTATACTTTACTATTACAAGTGGTACTGTTCGAAAGGGTATTGTACTGGGGGATCATGCTGTGATTGTGGTCCTGAGCTTCTTCCCTCTGAAGTACTGGCTCCGGGGGACATTGCTCATGAACCTCCTTCATTATATTACTAGGCCCATATTATGGCTGAGTGCTTAGTAGTGTCATGGAATGTGCGGGGCCTCAATTCCGCAGTGAAGTGCTCCTTAGTGTTTAATATTTACGATATTTACTATATACGCCCACAGGTGTGTATTCTTCTGGAGACGCATCTTATGGGATCCGTATTCTCAGTCTGAAGCGGGTCTGGGTTGGTGCTCACTACCATGCACCTTACTCTAACTATGCCAGAGGTGTCAGTGTTTTAGTGCATAAGTCTTTACCCTTTCAGCTCTTGGATGTTAAACTTGACTCGGGGGGCAGGTATGTGCTCTTACATGTCTTGATTTCAGAGATCCCTTTTGTGATAGTGGGTGTATACCTCCCCCTCCCAGCCGATATAGATGTGCTCCATGTGCTGATGCAACAGGCTACACTTTATAATGTTGAAAATGTTTTATTTTCTGGAGACTTTAAAGCGGGGGTCCACCTATCGTTTTTTTTTTTTTTTTTAGATCATTCACAAACTTTTCTTCTCAGCATTACATACTCACATATTGTGTGTAATATGTCCGCCTGTGTCAGATTTCGTCGGAAAGAATAACTTATATTATTCACTGCAGGCGGTTTCCATCTTCATTGTGGGCATTTGAAGCCCACAAGCATTTATTTCCTGGATGTGGTGAATGCTGTGCTCCCAGCATTCACCGCTCGTTCCCGCACATGCTCAGTGGCATCCTGGGAAGCCTGAGACTAGCTCCCAGGAGTCTGGGAGAGGCTAGAAACACGCCTACTCCCATGCGAGGAGAACCAGGAAGTGCAAAGAAGAATAGAAAAATAAAAAGGTAATTACGGCGATTTAAATTTTTTTAAGCGGCATGTCAGCATCTAGGCAAGGAAGAGAATACATACAGATATTGTTCAAAATTTGGGTGGAACCCCGCTTTAATATGGCTCCTTCTGTAGAGATGGATAGGCTACACGCTTCTGGCCCCCAGCAGCGGGGCCTCTCCCACTTGGCCTCCACCTTCCACATGACAGACTTTGGTGCCATTTCCACCCCTCTGATAGGGAATATACTTGCCTTTCTACAACATACCGGACCTTATCCCACATTGACTTGGTTTTTGCCTCTCCTGCTATGTTTCGTAGAGTAGTTTCTGTGGAGATCCTCTCACAAGGAATCTCGGATCATGCTCTGGTATCTGTCACAATCAGGCTCTCTCATGTGGAGGGTGTAAGAGTATGGAGGCTATCCAAATACTGGATTATGGACCCAGATATACAGGAGGAGTTGCCAGAAACACTATGTGGCTTTTGGATTGATAATGCGAATTCTGCTGGACCTTCGGTGGTGTGGGATGCCTTTAAATCATGGCTCAGAGGCGAATACAGTGGGGCAAAAAAGTATTTAGTCAACCTCCAATTGTGCAAGTTCTCACACTTAAAAAGATAAGAGAGGCCTGTAATTGTTATCATAGGTATACCTCAACTATGAGAGACAAAATGTGGAAACAAATCCAGACAATCACATTGTCTGATTTTTGAAAGAATTTATTTGCAAATTATGGTGGAAAATAAGTATTTGGTCAATATCAAAAGTTCATCTCAATACTTTGTTATATATCCTTTGTTGTCAATGACAGAGGTCAAACGTTTTCTGTAAGTCTTCACAAGGTTGTCACACACTGTTGCTGGTATGTTGGCCCATTCCTCCATGCAGATCTCTTCTAGAGCAGTGATGTTTTGGGGCTGTCGCTGGGCAACACGGACTTTCAACTCCCTCCAAAGGTTTTCTATGGGGATGAGATCTGGAGACTGGCTAGGCCACTCCAGGACCTTGAAATGCTTCTTACGAAGCCATTCCTTCGTTGCCCGGGTGGTGTGTATGGGATCATTGTCATGCTGAAAGACCCAGCCACGTTTCATCTTCAATGCCCTTGCTGATGGGGGGAGGTTTGCACTCAAAACCTCACGATACATGGCCCCATTCATTCTTTCATGTACACGGATCAGACTTCCTGTTCCCTTTGCAGAGAAACAGCCCCAAAGCATTATGTTGCCACCCCCATGCTTAACAGTAGGTATGGTGTTCTTTGGTTCTCTCTCCTTCTAACATGACGAGTTGTGTTTTTACCAAACAGTTCTACTTTGGCTTCATCTGACCATATGTCATTCTCCCAATCCTCTTCTGGATCATTCAGATGCTCTCTAGCAAACCTCAGATGGGCCCGGACATGTACTGGCTTAAGCAGGGGGACACATCTGGCACTGCAGGCTCTGAGTCCCTGGTGGCGTAGTGTGTTACTGATGGTAGCCTTTGTTATGTTGGACCCAGCTCTCTGCAGGTCATTCACTAGGTCCCCCAGTGTGGTTCTGGGATTTTTGCTCACCGTTCTTGTGATCATTTTGACCCCACGGGGTGAGATTTTGCGTGGAGCCCCAGATCGAGGGAGATTATCAGTGATCTTGTATGTCTTCCATTTTCTAATTATTGCTCCCACAGTTGATTTCTTCACACCAAGCTGCTTGCCTATTGCAGATTCAGTCTTCCCAGCCTGGTCCAGGTCTACAATTTTGTTTCTGGTGTCCTTCGACAGCTCTTTGGTCTTCACCATAGTGGAGTTTGGAGTGTGACTGAGGTTGTGGACAGGTGTCTTTTATACTGATAACAAGTTCAAACAGGTCCCATTAATACAGGTAATGAGTGGAGGACAGAGGAGCCTCCTAAAGAAGAAGATACAGGTCTGTGAGAGCCAGAAATCCTGCTTGTTTGTAGGTGACCAAATACTTATTTTCCACCATAATTTGCAAATAAATTCTTTCAAAAATCAGACAATGTGATTGTCTGGATTTGTTTCCACATTTTGTCTCTCATAGTTGAGGTATACCTATGATGACAATTACAGGCCTCTCTCATCTTTTTAAGTGGGAGAACTTGCACAATTGGTGGCTGACTAAATACTTTTTTGCCCCACTGTATATGACTTGTATAGCTGTAAAGAAGAGGCGATCTGTGCAGTCTCTGAGGCATTTGGAAGAACAGATGAGGTTAAGGAAGGCAGAATATGTACGGTCTCTTGCTCAGGGACAATACATGACCTGGCAGGACACCTTGAGGGATTTATCCCTACTTAGAGTGGAGCTTACTAAGAAATCTATGCTTGATAGTGCCCAGAGGGTTTTTGAATTCGGGGATAAAAACGGGAGGCTGCTGGCCTGGCTAGCCAGGGGACAACATACTACGACTCATGTTGGTAGGCTGAGGGACCTGGATGGCTGTCTGTTGACAGATCCAGCGGATGTTAGTGCAACATTCCTCAATTTTTAGCAAACCCTGTACTCCTCTAGGGCGACCTTTGATAAGTCCGAACTACTCCACTACCTGGATCAGATCATGCTCCCCTGCTTGGAGGCGGGGAAGTGCAAGGCGCTAGATAAAGACATCTCCCTTGAAGAAGTGCAGGAGGCTTTGGGATCTTTGCAGTCGGGAAAAGCTCCAGGGCCCAATGGAATTCCCATTGAATTCTATTCGGTATACCAGGAACTTTTAGCCCCTGAATTTATTTCGCTATTGCAACAATCCTCTGAGTTAGACTCTTTGCCAGAATCGTTGTCTGAGGCGATAGTGGTTTTGGTGCCTAAACCTGGTAAGGACCCGGAAGAGTGCGTCTCCTACCGGCCTATCTCCCTCATTAATGCCGATACTAAATTATTAGAAAAAATATTGGCCATTAGGCTTGGTAGGGTAATAGAGAACCTCATTCATGTGGATCAGACTGGGTTCATGCCGGGGAAGGGCACGGATATCAATATTTCAAAATTTTGCCACCTCCCATGGCAATGGGGGAATGAGAGTCATAGCCTCTCTGGACGCGGAGAAGGCTTTTGACTCTGTTGAATGGGTTTACTCATGGTCGGCGTTGAGGAAATTCAGAGTGGGACCTACATTTTTACACTGGCTTGGGCTGTTGTACAAGGCCCCTAGGGCAAGAATACTCTCTCCAATTTTTTTTCTCCTCCAGAGGGGGACCCAGCAGGGGTGTCCCTTGTCCCCCAGCCTATTTGCATTGGCCTTGGAACCCTTGGCAGTTTTAGTCAGGGAATCACACAGCATTAAGGGTCTCCGGATTGGCCCTCTGAAAGAGAAAATATCGCTATATGCAGACGACACCCTGCTATATTTGCAGGATGCCGGTCCTTCACTCCAGGCTGCTCTGGAGGCTTTTGACGAATTTGGAAGATTCTCTGGAATCCGTATCAGTTGGAACAAATCTGTCTTGTTCCCTCTGGATGCGCAGGCCAAAGACTCTGTGACTCAGACAGCGTTGCAATGGGTGAACGAATTTACATATTTAGGAATCAGAGTTGCACGAGATCCCCGGTCCTTTCAACGCCTTAATCTCCAGCCCATAGTAACACGCCTTAAAGATCACTGCTCTCGGTGGTTTAATTTACCCCTTAACCTCCTTTGGCGACTTTATATCCTAAAGATGATCTATCTTCCTAAATTTAATTATATTTTCAGAAATTGCCCTGTGTGGATACCCCAGACCTTTTTCAGAGATTTAGACAGCTGCATTGGCTCCTTTCTGTGGCGTGGATCCTCCCCTCGATTGGCCAGATCGACCCTCCAGCTCCCCGTTAGCTGTGGTGGATTGGCCTTACCTAACTTGTTGCTGTACTATTGGGCGGCTATGTTGGTCACAGTTAGGTGGTGGTTCGAGCAGTCTAGAGCCAATGCTGCAGTTTGTTTGGAGGCAGCTATCGTGGGATCTCTCAGGGAGCTGGGTAACCTGGTATACCGTGGAGCCTCGGCATACACTTCCTTACTGATCCCCACCAAAGTCACCCTAAGAGTATGGAGCCTAGCTAGGAGGCGGTTTCTCTCTCCCAACCGTTGGTCCCCCTTTTGCCCATCATTCCCACACTTTCGAACGATCCCTGACCCGCAAATCCGGGCCCGGTTTCAAATTAAAGTACTGAAAAATATTGTGTCGGTTGGATCTCCTCAATCTTTTCGGGATCTTGCTAGCAGACATGACCTCCCTGCATGGATGCTATTCCGCTAATATCAGCTGAGCCATGCGTTTCGAGCACAGTTCCCAACACCGCCCAATCTAAAATCAGATGTAGTTGAGGACTTGCTGGCTCAAGAATCATTAGCTAAACCGCTGTCCACGTTATATCTAACTCTTGTTAGGAATCACCAAAGATGGATGCACTGTGGGCCAAATGGAGGGCGGAAATCCCAACCTTAGACAGGGAGACATGGGAGACAGTGCTTTGAGGACAGCTCTAAACTAGTGATAGCCTCTAGGGATAAATTAGTACAAGCAAAATTTTTACATAGGATATACTTCAGGCCTCAGAGACTCCATAGAATATACCCGCAGAGGTCCCCGAATTGCCCGCAATGTCAGTCTCCTGACAGCACCTGTATTCACATGTTCTGGGCCTGTCCCAGGCTTTCCAGATACTGGTCAGCCATAGTGGAGTTCATTGGCGTCCATCTTCAACTGGAGATTCCCCTGACACCTGAGCTGGCTCTGCTGGGCATACAAGATGATGACCTAGATATACCAAATTGTTGGTGTCACTGTTGCTCTTCTATGCCAAAAAAAGAGTTCCTGGTAAAATGGACTTCTCATATCCCTCCTACAGTGAGGGCGTGGGAGAACTCGGTGAATGCTATTTTACCTATGTACAAGTTGACTTATATAAGTAGAGGATGCCCCCAGAAATACACGAGAGTATGGCAGCCCTGGACTGATCCCATTTGAGCACTCAGTCACAGAGACCTAACCCCTTTCTCTCTATTATTATTATTATACAGGATTTATATAGCGCTATTAAATTCTTTATTACGCGATGGCTGCTCCCCCCCCCCTTTTCTTTAATCCTTCTTCCCTTCCTTTTCCGCTTCACACGTAATTAATCTGT
Organism: Aquarana catesbeiana; assembly: GCF_042186555.1. NCBI lineage: Eukaryota > Metazoa > Chordata > Amphibia > Anura > Ranidae > Aquarana > Aquarana catesbeiana. The sequence continues at coordinate 597,606,398 of NC_133325.1, read as the reverse complement.
GCTCATAGTTTGGGTATTCCACTACTACACGGTTTATTGTTTATATATGTAGACTATGGACTGTCTCTGTATCCACTCTACTTATTCAAAATATGCTATGTATTGTGTACCATTTTTTCTTAAAAACCAAAGACCAAGCTTGCTGTTAAAAAAAAAAAAAAACAGCCTTAGATGAAATACAGAGATGATACAAATCCTCCTACATCGATTTTACTTATATATCTGCTGTCTTCCCCTCTCTACACCCCTTCCAAAGTGCAGACCATGTTAAAAATCTTCCTTCATTTGTCAGCAGCACATAGGGAAGGGCGGGGAGACTGCAGTTACACTGGGAGAGCAGATTGGAGGAAAGGCACACACCCCCCCCTCCACACAGGAGAAGAACTGTGTTGTGAATAGACTCCCCTCCCCCCGACACAAATTTATCTAATGTGTCGGAAAACTCCTCAGAAGCGACTCATGCTGATAACAGAGGAACGAGGCACCAGAGAAAAACGTCACTTAGAGCTTTGGAGAGAGAGATAAGTAAACCATACAACCACTTTAACCACTTCAGCCCTGGAAGATTTTACCCCCTTTCTGACCAGAGCAATTTTTGCAATTTGGCACTGCGTCGCTTTAACTGACAATTGTGCAGTCGTGCGACATTGTACCCAACCAAAATTGACATCCTTTTTTTCCCACAAATAGAGCTTTCTTTTGGTGGTATTTGATCACCTCTGCGGTTTTTATTTTTTGCTCTATAAACAAAAAAAGCGACAATTTTGAAAAAAAAGGCAGTATTTTTTACTTTTTGCTATAATAAATATCCCCCAAAAATATAAAAAAACAAATTTTTTCCTCAGTTTAGGCCGATGTGTATTCTTCTACATATTTTTGGTAAAAATCGCAATGAGCGTATATTGATTGGTTTGCGCAAAAGTTAGTGTCTACAAAATAGGGGATAGTTTTATGGCTTTTTCTTAATTTTTTTATTGGAAATGGCAGTGATCTGCGATTTTTATCGTGACTGCAACATTATGGCAGACACATAGGACACTATTTTGGGACCACTGTCATTTATACAGCGATCAGCGCTATAAAAATGCACTGATTACTGTGTAAATGACACTGGCAGGGAAGGGGTTAACCACTAGGGGGAGATGAAGGGGTTAAGTGTGTCCTAGGGAGTGACTCTAACTGTGGGGGGAGGGGCTACCTAGGACATGACAGCGATCACTGCTCCCGATCACAGGGAGCAGTGGATCTCTGTCATGACACAAGGCAGAACGGGGAAATGCCTTGTTTACATAGGCACTTCCCCATTCTACCTATCCACACCGCAATCACGGGCCGTCAGAGAACATAGAGTTCCCGGGACCCGCGAGCACGCTCCCGCGGCGTGTGTGCCGCTGGTGGCAAATTTAAATGGACGTAACCTGTACGCCCATTTGCCTGCCTGTGCCGACGTACATCTGTGTGCGGCGGTCGGCAAGCGGTTAAAGAGGAACTGCAGTCTGCTCACATACTTTGTTAAAAAAAAAAAAAAAAACATATTTGCTATTCTGAAGCTTCCCTCCAACCACTTTGCATATTATTTTACATATACTGATATTCTGTACTTGCCAAATATGCTGCAGAAATCTCCCTCCACCGATTCTGGCTGCATCCATTTTAACTGGGGACAGCTGAAGCTGCTGCCTGTTCACTTCCTGGATTTACACAGAGACACACCTCCAGCTCTCATTGGCCCTCTAATGATGCATCCACCCCTCCATTCCTGGCAAACTCTCACGAAAGTAAGAGAGAGCTATGCATGATGTCATAAGCCTAGTCTAATGACCAGACAAGAAACAGGAAGTGGGCTGTATAGGGTATTTACTAGCAGAAAAAAAATGGTTTACTATCCAGAGTTAAAACAACAAGGGCAGAAGATTTAATAGATGGAAAGAAGAAAAAATTACTGAAGTTCTGCTTCAAGGTTCTCACCACCAAATCCAGGTCCAAGTAAGGGAATATTGCTATACCCTGAAGATGAAAAGCTGCAGTGGGCTCCAACAGTATTTTAGTGAATAACCGGGGGGCTGCCGAGTGACAAAAAAGGGAGTGCTCGGAATTGCCAATGTTGCAATCCCTACTTCAAGCGTATTGCAAATCTCAGGTTTTTCTGATGAGATTGATGAATGGGCACATGGAGCTATGCATCCTGCAGATCCAAGGAGACCATAAAGACTCCCTGAAACAGATGATTTTTTACTGTATTCAGTTCCTTGAAAAAGTATTCATACCCTTAAAAATTTTCTACATTTTGTCATGTTACAACCAAAAAATGTATTTGATTGGGATTATATGTGATAGACCAACACAAAGGGGCACATAATTGTGCAGTGGAAGGAAAATGATAAATAGTTTTCAACATTTTTTTACAAATAAATATATGAAAAGTGTGGCGTGCATTTGTATTCAGCCCCACTAAGTCAATACTTTGTAGAATCGCCTTTCGCTGCAATTACAGCTGCAGGTCTTTTTGGGTATGTCTCTGCCAGCTTTGCACATCTAGGAGTGAAATTTTTGCCCATTCTTCTTTGCAAAATTGCTCAAGCTCTGTCAGATTGGATGAGAGCATCTGTGAACCGCAATTTTCAAGTCTTGCCACATATTCTCAATTGGATTTAGATCTGGACTATGATTGGGCCATTCTAACACACGAAAATGCTTTGATCTAAACCATTCCATTGTAGCTCTGGCTGTATGTTTAGGGTCGTTGTCCTGCTGGAAGCGGAACCTCTGCCCCAGTCTCAAGACTTTTGTAGACTCTAACAGGTTTTCTTCTAAGATTGCCCTGTATTTGGCTCTATCCATCTTCCAATCAACTCTGACCAGCTTCCCTGTCCCTGCTGAAGAAAAGCATCCCCACAAAATGATGCTGCAACCACCATGTTTCACGGTGGGGATGGTGTGTTCAGGGTGATGTGCAGTGTTAGTCTTCTGTCACACCTAGCATTTTGCTTTTAGGCCAAAAAGTTACATGTTGGTCTCATCTGACCAGAGCACCTTCTTCCACGTTTGCTGTGTCCTCCACATGGCTTCTTGCAAACTGCAAATGGGACTTCTTGTTGCTTTCTTCTTGCCATTCTTCCATAAAGGCCAGATTTGTGGAGTGCACAACTAATAGTTGTCCTGTGGACTAATTCCCCCACCTGAGCTGTGGATCTCTGCAGCTTCTTCAGAGTTACCATGGGCCTCTTGGCTGCTTCTCTGATTAATGCTTTCCTTGCCCAGCCTGTCAGTTTAGGTGGACAGCCATGTCTTGGTAGGTTTGCAGTTGGTGCCATCCATACTCTTTCCATTTTCAGATGATGGATTAAACTGTGCTCTGTGAGATGTTCAAAGCTTGGGATAATTTTAAATCACCTAACCCGGCTTTAAACTTCTTCACAGCTTTATTCCTGACCTGTCTGGTGTGTTCCTTGGCCTTCATGCTGCTGTTTGTTCACTAATGTTCTCTAACAAACCTCTGAAGGGTTCACAGAACAGCTGTATTTATACTGAGATTAAATTACACACAGGTGGACTCTATTTACTAATAAGGCGACTTCTGAAGGCAATTGGTTCCACTAGACGTTTATTAGGGGTATCACGGTAAAGGGGGCTGAATACAAATGCACGCCATATTTTTCAGAGATTTGTAAAAAAAGTTTTGAAAACCATTTATCAATTCCTTCCACTTCACAATTATGTGCCACTTTGTGTTGGTCTATCACATAAAATCCCAATAAAATACATTTACATTTTTGGTTTTAACATGACAAAATGTGGAAAATTTTCAAAGGGTTTTTCAGGGCAATGTAGATGCATTCCATCCAAAACCGCTTGCACAGGTGACGTTTAATGTCCTTAAGTTGATGATCATCCTGTATTTGCCAGTGCACTTTTTGACCAGAAATACATTAGAGTACAGTTCCCAAAACTGCTGTTCTGTGTGAGGGAAAAAAAGTATTTGATCCCCTGCTGATTTTGTATGTTTACCCACTGACAAAGAAATGATCAGTCTATAATTTTAATGGTAGGTTTATTTTAACAGTGAGAGACAGAACAACAAAAAATGCATTTCAAAAAAGTTATAAATTGATTTGCATTTTATTGAGTGAAATATGTATTTGACCCCTTCGCAAAACATGACTTGGTGGCAAAACCCTTGTTGGCAATCACAGAGGTCAGATGTTTCTTGTAGTTGGCCACCAGGTTTGCACACATTTCAGGGGGGATTTTGTCCCACCCCTTTGCAGATCCTCTCCAAGTCATTAAGGTTTTGAGGCTGACATTTGGTAACTCAAACCTTCAGCTCCCTCCACATATTTTCTAAGTTCTGGAGACTGGCTAGGCCACTCCAGGACCTTAATGTGCTTCTTCTTGAGTCACTCCTTTGTTGCCTTGGCTGTGTGTTTTGGGTCACTGTCATGCTGAAATACCCATCCACGACCCATTTTCAATGCCCTGGCTGAGGGAAGGAGGTTCTCACCCAAGATTTGGCAGTACATGGCCCCGTCCATCGCCCCTTTGATGCGGTGAAGTTGTCCTGTCCCCTTAGCAGAAAAACACCCCCAAAGCATAATGTTTTTACCTCCATGTTTGACGGTGGGGATGGTGTTCTTGGGGTCATAGGCAGCATTCCTCCTCCTCCAAACACGGCGAGTTGAGTTGATGCCAAAGAACTTGATTTTGGTGTCATCTGACCACAACACTTTTACCCAGTTCTCCTCTGAATCATTCAGAGGTTCATTAGCAAACTTCAGACAGGCCTGTACATGTGCTTTCTTGAGCAGGGGGACCTTGAGGCGCTGCAGGATTACCAATTGTTTTCTTGGCGACTATGGTCCCAACTGCCTTGGGATCAATTACATAATTTTCCTGTGTAGTTCTGGGCTGATTCCTCACCGTTCTCATGATCATTGAAATGCCACAAGGTGAGATCTTGCATGGAGCACCAGACTGGGGGGGATTGACAGTTATCTTGTGTTTCTTCCATTTGCGAATAATCGCACCAACCTTTGTCACCCTCTCACCAAGCTGCTTGGCGATGGTCTTGCAGCCCATTCCAGCCTTGTGTAGGTCTACAATCTTGTCCCTGACATCCTTGGACAGCTCTTAGGTTTTGGCCATGGTGGAGAGATTGCAATCTGATTGATTGCTTCTGTGGACAGGTGTCTTTTATACAGGTAACAAGCTGAGATTAGGAGCACTCCCTTTTAGGAGAGTGCCCCTAATTTTAGCTTGTTACCTGTATAGAAGACACCTGGGAGTCAGAATACTTGTTGGTTGATAGGGGATCAAATACTTAATTTATTCATTAAAATGCAAACCAATTTATAACTTTTTTTGAATTGCGTTTTTCTGTATATTTTTGTTATTCTTTCTCTCACTGTTAAAATAAACCTATCATAAAAATTATACACAGATCATTTGTCTGTGGGCAAACGTACAAAATCAGCAGGGGATCAAATACTTTTTTTCCCCCTCACTGTAAAATCTTTTTTTTTCCCAAAAGGAATAAAACAGTTTGCTCTAACTGAAGATAAAGTTGAAGCTGGAGTGCAGCTTCAATGTTTTAGTGTATTTAAAGGGGTTGTAAAGGTTTGTGTTTTTTCACCTTAATGCATTCTATGCATTAAGGTGAAAAAACACCTGGCAGTCCCTGGCTCCCCCGTTTTACTTACCTGAACCCCTTCATTCAGTCGGCGGGGATGCGCTGTCTCTCTCCCCACTGGCTCCCGGCTCTTGATTGGATAGATTGATAGCAGCGCAGCCATTGGCTCCTGCTACTGTCAATTAAATCCAAAGACACGGGCGCCGGGGTTGGGGGCCAGGGTTCTGCGTTCGCCCTCTATGGACGCCGAATGCTGGACTCGGGAGCGCACCTGCAAGGTAATCCCCTGGGAGAGCGCTTCTCCTAGGGCGTTATCTGATGCGGGGAGGAGCCGCGAGAGCCACCGGGGGACCCCAGAAGAGCAGGTTTGGGGCCAATCTGTGCAAAATGAGCTCCACAGTGGAGGTAAGTATGATATGTTTGTTATTTAAAAAAAATAAAAAAATTATCCTTATAAATCACTTTAAATCTGTTAATACTTCTAACACTCCCTTCCCCCCTGACTGACAATGCTGGTGTCCAAATTTGCCCCCCTGTGCTTTTTCATCTAGAGCAGTGTCTGCATAATACAGGTGGTGTGTTACTGGCCAGATCACCAGGGGTAAACAGAGGAGAAAAAGGCCTGAAAAAGAAAACTAATACAGGCACCACATCTAATGATTGGTAAGCTTCAATATATTATTTTGTGTTTGGATTTAAAACTGCTTTAATCTAGTAGACAGACAATACAGAGAGAGAGACTTCTGCACAGTGTAGCAAAATAGGGTAATTAGGAGTGAGTGCTTTGACCTGGACTCCAAGAGATGATTGGTGAGTAGAAGGTGAATGAGATATATAAAACACTTTCACTTACCTTGGAACTGATATTGGGGAATTCCATTGTAGCAGAGGCAGATGACTCTTTGGTGCTTGGCGCAGTCTGTCCATTCTGTGTGCTGGTCAACCCCCATCTGCCACCTTAAAGCAGAACTTCAGTCATTTTTTCATCTTTCCATCTATTAAATCCTCTGCCCTTGTTGTTTTAACTTTGGATAGTAAAACGTTTTTTTTCCTGCCAGTAAATTCCTTATACAGCCCACTTCCTGTTTCTTGTCTGGCAAAAAGCCTAGGCTTATGACATCATGCACAGCTCTCTTTCTCTCATGAATGGAGGGGGATGAATCATAGGAGGGCTAATGAAAGCTGCAGAGCTGGAGGTGTGCCTCTGTGCGTCTGTGTAAATCCAGGAAGTGAGCAGGCAGCAGTTTCAGCTGCCGACAGTTAAAATGGATGCAGCCAGACTCAGTGAAGGGAGATTTCTGCAGCATATTAGGCAAGTACAGAATCACAGTATATAAAATAATGTGCAAAGTGGTTGGAGGGAAGCTTCAGAATGGCAAAGATGTTTTTATTACAAATTATGTGAGCAGACTGCACTTCCTGCTCTGCAGATCTATCCTACATCCACCTTCTCCCTGTTCTGTATCTGTGAGCCTAAGACGCAGAGAGCAGGGAAGAGAAGACTTTACATGTGGCGATTAACGCGCATCCACCCACTGAAGGGCTAAAATACCTCTTTGCCCAGAACCAATCTAGCGCAGTTGCACGCCAATGCACTCTGCTGACTATTGGCTTATGTTTTGTCCTCCAAGCACTCTGGAATTCTTAGGAGACTTGGTACTGCTGTAAGATCCAGAGAAGGTAGAGGGGTCAGTGGCAAAGTCAAGATATGGTGTCCATCTAAACAGGCCACTCATCAGGATATGTGGATACAACTAGTGCCTCTGAGCCAGTGGGGATAGTTGCCCATTTTGAGCAAGGAAATTCCACGGTCAAAGTAGGTACCCCTGCCACTAGCATGAATGCTGGAAAGGAAAGATTCTACTGTTAGGATAACCGAGGCGGGCCTGTCACTGATGCTGTATATTTAATGTAAGCCTTGTTTGCCTTTTTGGGTGGGTAGAGCCACTCTAATGCTGCCCTGGAACATATTTAGAGAAATGTCAGATAGCAGACCTCATTACCTAAGAATTATCTGGTATAGGACCAGCAGAGCTGTTTCAAAAGGTGCAGGACATAGCTGCGCACCACCGCATCATGCACCTGTGTGCTTCAGAAGACAGACGGCTCATCTATGATGGACCCTGTAGGTCCTATTCCCACCTGTGCATTTTTCATACACTTTAAGTGTGGTGCATTAAAAAAAGATTCAGCTTGCTGCAGCTTTGATTTGTTTTCATCAAAACGGATGTTATATTGCGTTAAATGTAACACACCTAAAACACAACACACAAATGCGAACCAGGTCTTACTTGTACCACACAGTGAGCCCCTGCGGTAGCACTACGAAGATTGCCCCCATACCACAGACATGTGGTGAGGGCCAGAATGTGCACTGTCCATACCAAGCTGAAGCAGGAGGCTGGGATGCAATGACTGAAAGTGGCTCTAAAGGCAGAAGTTTTATTTTTCCTTAACCACTTCACCTTCAGAAGGTTTACCACCCCCCTTCCTGACCAAGCCATTTTTTGCCATACGGCACTGCGTTACTTTAACTGACAATTATTTTTTACTTCATGCTTTAAACATATCCAATAAAAAAAATGTAAAAAATCTAATTTCTTCATCAATTTAGGCAAATATGCATTCTGCTACATATTTATGGTAGAAAAAAAATCCCAGTAATCATATATTGATTGGTTTGTGCAAAAGTTATAGCGTCTATAAACTATGGGCTATTTTTATAGAATTTGTATTTATTTATTTTTACTAGTAATGGTGGCTATCAGCGACTTATAGCGGGACTGCAATATTGCAGCAGACAGTTAGGACACTGACACTTTTGATGGACCAGTGACATAAATAGATTGATCAATGCTAAAAAAAAACTGCACTGTCACTGTACTAATGACACTGGCTGGGAAGGGGTTAACATCAGCGGCAATCAAAGAGTTTAATGTGTGTCTAGCCTGTGCTTTACTAAACTGTGAGAGGTGCTTGTACTAGGGGAAGGCAGAGATCTGTGTTCCTGCTTATCAGGAACACGGGATCAATGCCCCCCCCCCCCCCCCCCCGCGACAGAGCAGTATTCTGCATTGTTTGCTTAGACAGACTGCTATTCCGCCTGTGTAAAGAACGATCGTTACAAGCAAAATTTGAAGTACAATTTTCTATCAAGCTGGTTCATGATAAATTAGTCATTAGATCACCTTCTCATGAACAGTAATGGCCATAGACTGATTGAAATTTGGCCGGTCCCTCCTGAACTGGCCAAATTTTGATTAAACTATGGCCAGCTTTCAGCAACAGACCACGAATGGCCATACCTTGGTAGGTCAGTAAACGTAATTCCCTGAAAAGGCCATAGTAGCCATTTGGGCTTCAACCAGGGATGACCTGGATGGTCCACCATGACTATCACTGCATGGCAGAGGAATCTTTCACCCAGAGCAGTGGTTGTTAACTTGCAAGGAAAAGGGGGCCTCAAACGTGACCCCTAATGTCTCCAAAGTAATTCTACAGAAAAGTGTCACAGGCTGAAAACTTAAGCCTAGTACACATGATTAAAAAAATTGAATTAAAAAAATACAGCTTTCGACGCGATTGTACGATAATCCGATTGTTAGTACACAGCTTTCGAGAGCCGATCATGACAGCTTATGCTAAACTATCGAAAGGGACAACCAAGAAAAATGTTCTTGTACAATACCAGAACTAACGATTTTTGCTTACTCAGTACAATATTCATATGAAAAAAAAAAAATCAGAGGACCAATACCATGCATGCTTACAAACGAAATAATAAATTACAATATATCACGTAACTTTTGAAGCTGTTAAATGAGAAATTTTCCTAACTTTAGTAACCTATTGGTTTTCGATATGAGACTAGCATGCAAAAAACAAAACACTGATGATCATTTGTCTGATATAGTCATCATGTGTTCAAAGCTTTACTTAGAGGAAATGGTCAGATATGACTCTACTAGATTGGTTGGAGGCTCAAGTCATGCTATAGGACAGCGTTTCTCAACCTTTTTTCAGTCAAAGCAACCTTTAAAAATGATGGACAATCTCAAGGCACCCTTTAAAAATTATAAACAGTCTTGAGGCACCCCATTCTAAAATGTGAAAACTATTCTAACAGTTTTACATAATGCAGCGACATCCATAAGTCCAAGTAGGACCCCCAACTTTAGAGGCGACTTATTCTTGCAAATCAAATACACTTTTGCAAACTGGTACGGACTAGTGTTCCAATGTTTCTCCATCACTCAGCTAATGTGACACCACTACTGATGGAGAGGGTCAAGCAAGGGTGCTATGCAGGCGACTGACATCCTCCTTATCAACTGGTGACGCCATTGGTTGTTGAAAAGCCGGCAGCTAGAAGGTTGTAATGGTGCACAATGAACACCTTGGTGTAACTAAAAGGCAGCTTTCGTCCACATGCCAGCTTGTATACAATTTTTGGGCATTTTGCCAAGGCACCCCTGAAAAAACTTGAAGGCACCCTGGTTGAAGGCTGCTATAGGAGACGGTCAAAGACTACGGACGTGTTGTATGAGACCACTGGACTTTACTACAATCAATGCTCCCTCTACTGATTGCTGGGGCTCAAGGGTCGCACCTCAAACGTCAAAGGGCCACATGTGGCCCAAAGCAATCCTTATAAAGTAAATTTTGTAGGTAGGATTTCGCGCAAACACATAAATAATAATTAATGAGTGTTAACTGGTATGTCAAGTGAATTGTGTACAACCATTAAAAACAATAAAAAGTGTCCAATGGTGATATCTTCTAGGTGATAGCTTCTATCTTCCAGTTAGACAATGAGGTATTCAATCAGCTGTGTGATAGACTTCCAAGAACACACAATGGTCAAATAAACTCCTTCCCTCCATCACCAGGCCAGGTTTTATGGATTACCTTGGAAAGATGCAGGCTAGAATACTGCAATCACCGAGCAGCAAATGATACACCTGTGATGTTACATAGTTACATAGTAGGTGAGGTTGAAAAAAGACACAAGTCCATCAAGTCCAACCTATGTATGTACCTATGTATTTCAGTTATTTTGCAAACCTGGCCTGTTAGCAGGCCCTGAGGACAGGGTTGATGACCACTGTAGGATAGTAGAGAGGCAGAGACCACTCTCAAGTAAGGATGGGCTCAGGTGTGTTTGCAACTATGGTTGGCACCTCATCCCTTTAAACCCGAACACATATTAATTCCACAGGTTCTGCGGCTGAGTAAGGTGGTAATTAAACTCACTTGGTGCCTTATCTGCATGTAATTAGCCTCAAAACCTGTGTAAATCATATGTGTTCGGGTTTAAAGGGATGAGGTGGCAACTCTATTCGCAACTCCACGTGCCCGCCAGGAAGCTGACACTCTGCATCGCTAATCACAGGTAGACATTTGCCAATCTGTGCAGCCACGGATCAGGAAATGTGAATGCTTGTAATTAGTGATGCGGAGCGTCAGCTTCCCGGCGGGCACGTGGAGTTGCGAACACCCCTGACCCCATATTTACTTACAAGGAGACTCTTTCTAGTAATGAGCCTAGGTCTTTATATAAAAGATGGACTATAGCACGTATGAAGGCCAACTCTAATCTATGCTTTGAGATACATTTACACATTTCTTATAACCTATGTCCTGGAGAATTTACACGCCCTTTCTGTGATTCCTTCCAACACTCCAGTATACTTCGGATAAAATGACGCACCGCTCGATTTATCGGAACCCAACCTAAAAACATCCGCACCAAACAACTGCCTCCCTCCGCTGACGTCACCCGGGCACACTACCCAAGGCTTTTCCTGTTCTGTTGCCTGTCCTCAGCTTGCAGCTTTCGATAGCCGGGCGGCGACAGAGATCTCGCGATCGTTCCAAGCCGGGCCCTGGCTGCCCATAGGCTGCCTTCAGAGCAAAGCTACCTGGAGACAAGCGCCGCTCGTACAACTGAGCACTACATTCTCGCGCTCACCGATTCCTCTCCGCCCACTTTCCCTGCGTCCTCAACTTTGCGTACTTACGTCAGCAACCACGACGTCGGTATATAAGAGAACGGCCCGGCTCTCCCGGGCGTTCAGTTGGGAGCAGTCTCTCTTACTGTTCGCTTCGCAAAGAGTTCGTCATTTGGCGAAAAATAGCGGAAATTAAAGTCGTACAGAGTAACCACTTTTTTTTTTTATTAGACGTAAGCAATACCACGTGTGGAAAAAAAAAAAAAATTACAAGATAGCCGTTTATCATCTTTTCGTCATCTCCGCATCGTAAACAAGCGACTATTTTCCTGCTCGAGGGACCCGGCCTTTTTATCGTCTAGTTATGAGTCATGTGGCCGTCGAAAATGTTCACGGTCTAGACCAGCAGGTGAGTGTTTGTGTGAGGAAAGAGTGGGGGGGTCGCCTGGTGGCCGAGGAGACAATAGCGGCCTAGTTGAGTGGCGGAGCGCCTGTGTACGCACTTCCATAATTCACCTCATGTTCGCCGGTAGGGAGAGGCGGGACTGAGGTAAACCGGCACTGCGGTGTTTGCCGTTTCCGGAGCTCGTGTTGTGTCGGGTAGATCGGGTGCGTCATGAGTGGCGGGGGTGGTTTATCATTGGCAGGCATTGGCTGACGCTGCTCTGTGCTCCCTCCTCGTGTTCCCGGGGTGGAAATCCCCCCTAATCCGGAGGGCCTGATACTCCGATGGTGAAAGGGGGGGAGTTCGCTGTGGAATGTAGGCCTAGCTAGCGTAGCTTCACAATGGCGGCCTTTGTGAGAGGAAAGGGGAGGGGGAAGACACGCAGCCGGCTTACTCACACTCAGGCAACCTCATCTCCTCTCCCTGAGCACAATGGCCACCATTTCCAGCCCGATCCTTCCTTGGGATCCTCCCTGGAGATAGGACGTGACTCCCTCTGGGATCTGTTTATGATTTGTAGAAGGGCTATTATGCCGGTCATGTAATATGAGGGCCCTGGCCTTGAGTTCTAGGAAAGTGCTGCTTTCTGATTGATCTGCTTTTCTATATTCACTGAACGTCCCTTCTAGATTTTATAACTAAAGTAAAAGGCAAAATCGGGGATGTCAAAACACTCGGTAGCCCATTCTTGCGTGCACTGGTGCCCCTTTTTGGGCCTCTGGTTACACTGGCAGTTCTTAATCGCATGACAAGTTGCCAGTGGAAACGCTCATCTCTGCAATTATGAAAGGTCCTTGCACTATTTACAGATTTTTCTAGACTTCTGTTAAATGAAATCACAAGCTGCAATTAAATCAGCAGTGCAAATCACACTTTTATGTGTGGCTTTAAAACCACAGGGGCCCAAAATTCTTAACACCCAGTGGGCCAGGAAGGATTGGTGATCATGTGACTGATGTTATAGTGGTCACGTGATCGGGACCCTGTCCCGGCGCCTACTGACATTTTCTTGGGGCCTGGTGCTGGTTTTGGCAGCCTGGTCTTCGTGCTGGGAGTGTGAACCAACACATCAAAACGTTCTGTCTATTGACGCGTGTGGGCGCTAACGCACATATTTGCTGCTGCATGTGTGGGGTACTGGGGGGTTAGTGTTTCTAAACCAAGTAATATGAAAATGGTTCATCTGCCTGCCCACAGCTTATAAATCTTTTTACATTAAAATATTGAATTTGTATACCATGGTTACGTGATAAACAGCAGTTTCTCCAGTGCTGAGCGTTCAGATTTCCACTGCAGCCTGTATACACAAAGACACAACTGAGCATGTGCAGGTTGGCTACCCTCCCTGTGTTAGCTGGCCTTTCCCAGATAGACTGGGGGGGGGGGAACTATGCATGTAGGATAAAACAGCCTTTTTACACAATGCAGAGCTTTAACCCCTTAAGTTCCACAGTGAATATAACAAGCATGCTATGCTGCATATACAGACTGATTTTACTGTTGTGGGTCTAGTAACACTTTAAAGCCTCGTACATACGGTACGCTTGCTGGCCAACTGGGAGTCTGATTTAGGTCTTAAGGGCATGTGCCTTGCATTGTCTTGCATACTAACGGTACACAATTGTTGTGCAACAAACACAAACGTAGTGACGTACTACGAGGCATTTCAGCTCTTGAGCTCTTGCACGACTTATAGATATATAATATATATTAGATTTCACATTTGTTTAGACTTCATGTGCGCACTTACAAATGCGTATACATTTAGGCCTGCTCGTATACGCCTGTCTGTTTTCCTAGTGGATCCGAGCAGGCCACCCATTGACTTGATTGGGCAGGCGGATGTCAGCAGAGATGTGTCCGCTGACACCCGCCATCCGATCCGACAAGATCTGAAACGGATGGAGATGCGTTCACCATCTGTCCAGCGGATCGGGTGAAAACGGACATGCTGTCCGTTTTCATCCGATCTTCCCATAGAGTTCAGTGGGGCTCTGACAGGTCCGTCCTTGCACAGTTAGTAGAGACGAACTTGGCAGTGAGGCCTTGTGCTAAGGTAAGTTTTGCTTCTAAATCCCAAACAAGTATACAGTAAATTAAGTCAGGGCATATGATTATGCTATTTTATTCCAGCTTAGTGACTAGGGCTGGGAGATTTTCTTAAAAAAAAAAAAAAAAATCTGCGATTTTCTTAAAATTTTGAATCAAGTTGTGATTTTTTTTTTTTTTTTTTTTCTTGTTTGTTTCGACACCGCGGCGGTCCTGAGGAGCTGTGGGCGGGAGTTTTTAGGTGAGGCTGCGGCTTCGGCCTAGTCCACGGCGTCTGGCCTAGCAGACTAGGCCGAAGCCGTGGCCTCACCTAAAAACTCCTGCCCACAGCTCCTCAGGACCGGCGCGGTGTCGGTCCTGGGGAGCTGCAGGCAGGAGTGTTTAGGCGAGTCTGTGGCGTCTGGCCTCGTGGACTAGGCCGAAACACAGCCTCGCCTAAACTCCTGCCCGCAGCTCCTCAGGACCGGCGTGGTGAAAAAAAAAATCGATTTGCTTAAATTTTGAATCGATTTGACCTCCTCAAATCGATTCAAGATTTAAATCTATTTTTTTTTTTCCCCAGCCCTATTAGTGACAGAACAAAAAGCTTTGGGGTTTTTTTTTTTTTTTTTGTCCGTTTCACCCTCTATCCTGGGGACAGTTGTCTGAGGTAATGGGTGATTCAAAATTTTAGTTATTACCAGAACAAGAGGGACAGGTGACCCTAGATGCAGTGTTCCAGTGATAACTCTGTAAGGGGACTTCCTCTGTAGATTTCCTACAACAGGAAGTGAGAGGTGCGCTCTCCCCAGCAATGTAAGTAACACACAGGAAATGTAACCCTTTCCGATTTCATCCGAAACAGTTACCTATACATACAGTGTAGAGCCAGTGGCTTACTATGGCTGCCAGGCAACATGCATTGATGAGACAGCACAGTATTTCCCAGAGCACAGGTCACTTTAATGTCAGCAAGGCCTGTGCTTAAAATATATACAGGAATGTATAAATTTTGTTTTAGTGCTGCTATGTAGAATTTTTACATAGCTTTAACATTGTCCGACAATTTTCTAAAAATTGCTTTAGGCTCCTTTCACACTGCTGCGACTTGAAAGTAGTGCCATTTTACCGTGATTTCAGGGAATGCCTGTGTAAACTTGAGGTCTATGGACTTCAACTCTGAGTACAAGGACTACTTTGAAGTCTCACAGATATCAATGGTTATCATTGGGAATCATGGGATACGACGTCATGCGACTGATGTCCAATGTTACAGGAAAATTTGCACAAGTGTGAAAGGGGCCATAGTTAGTTTACAGATTAGGCCCCTTTCACTATGCAACTTAAGTCGCATGGTTTTGCGGCTGCAATTTTGATACAATTTCAGGGAATGCCTGTGTAAACTTGGGGTCTATGGACCTCAACTCTCATGAGTCGGACCAAAGTAGTACAGGGACTTCTTTGAAGTCACACATATATGAATGGTTATCATTGGAATTCATAGGGAATGACTTGTCATGCGACTTTGCAGTCTCAAGTTGCAGGACAAGTCACACAAGAGTGAAGGAGTCCTTATAAAAATGTCTGTGACCTACTGACCTCTGCCTCTGAGATGTGCTTGGTCTGTCTGCTTTTGGTTAATCTTTTACATTATGTTCTTGCCCTAAATTATCTGGCTGTGTGCTGTTTACCTGACCTAGAACAAGCAGTAAATGTGTAGTCCAGATCTTGATGTAAATGTGCCTTATTTAACCACTTCCCGCCTGCAGTACATCATAACATCCTTGACTTTCAGTGGGGCTATCTGAATAATTGCTGTAGGCATCATTCAGATCTTTTCTGCAGGCAAGTCTGTGTACTTCAAGAACGATCATAGCGGCAGTTCCGCTGCTTGATCGTTCTTACAGGTGACAGGAGAGGACCATCCGTTGCTTCTCCAGGCTCTCCTATCCCATCGGGGTCCAGGAGAGAATCCGCATGCCGGATGAAGAGCATAGAGATTTCCGGTGACCAGATGGGTCAAGAGGCATCTGTTTGACGTCCCAGGTGTGATGTTATGACGTCATGTTCTGACGTCGTGTTCGTACCGCAGGTGTCAAAGCGGCGATCTCGGCTGGAAAGCATCGGATCTTTTTTTTTTTTTTTTTCCCCTTCGATCTGATGCTTTCCGCCCTGGAGGAGAGATGTGGGGTCTTATAGACCTCATATCTCAAAGAGGACCTGTCTCTCGCCATTCCTATTACAAGGGATATTTACATTCCTTGTAATGGGAATAAAAATGATCAAAAAAACCTTAAGTGTAAAATGAAGAAAATTACAATAAAAGAAACAACTTTTTTTTTTTGTGTGTGTTCCCCGTGTGCTTCTCGCACAGAAGCGAACGCACACGTTCAAACCACACGTTGGGGTAACAATTCTAGCACTAGACCTCTAACTCTAAACATGTTGGAGTTAACAGGAGTTAACTATGGAGATTTTTAGGTAACCATTCCAGGAGTGTGCAATTTTAAAGCGTGACATGTTGGGTATTGATTTACTCGGTGTAACATCTTTCACATTATACTAAAAAAATTGGGTTAACGTTACTTTTTTCTTTTTCCCCCAAAAAATGCGTTTTGAAAAATTGTTGCGCAAATACTGTGACATAAGTTGCAACAACCGGCTTTTTATTCTCTAGGGTGTCTGCTAAAAAACATATATAATGTGTGGGGGTTATGAGTAATTTTCTAGCAAAAAAGATACATTTTTACATAGGACCAGTGTGGAAGTTGTTAACACTACCTGAACAACTACAGGTTGTTAATTTATCTGCAGTCATTGGCTAAATGTTGGTAGCTCTTCTTACTGGCTGTTGCGCATTTGATAACCTTATTTCCTGTATAGGCCACAACTGGTTCACCAGTTGCAGTTTGCCATCCCCATGTTTGCTTTTGCAGATGAGCTTTATAGTGTTCATATGTTGTGATTTTTCCTGCTCATTGTGCCATGTTCAACTCTTTTAGGCTTCATGCACACTGGATGTTTTTACAGCAGCTGTTTTTGGCTTCTGATTTTTTTTTTTTTTCGCTACAGTCAAACTCCATGTTATCCTATGTGTCCATGCACACCGAGGCTGTTATCAGTTTTTGGCTTTAAAAAAAACCCCAAAACTAGTGGGTTCTGAGGAGTTTTTCAGCTGTAAAAACACTTTTCACAAACATGGCTCACCAGTGTTTTTTGAGGTTTTTGATCCATTCAGAATTTTTTTTTTTTTTTTTTTTTTTTTTTTTTTTTTTTTTTTTATAACATGGAAAAACGCTATTGCTAAAACAATGAAAAACTCAGTGCAAAGCTACTGGCGTTTTTATGATGTTTTAACGTCTGGTGTGCATGAGGCCTTATTGATGTCTATCTCAGAGCTAATGTATGAATTTATTTTACTGACAGTAGGAAGGGAATTTTTTTTTTTTTGTTTTTTTTCTTCCTCCACTTTTCATTCAGCTTTTTATTCGTACGAGTAACTTCTAGATGGACATGCAAAAAGTGCAGTTTGTTTTTTCCCATGTGGATCATTATGGCAATGTATATTCCCTGATTTTAGAAGCCCCTCATTGTGACTGTAAAGCCTTTGTCTACTTTTAGTAGGTACATAAAATGTGGAATCTTTCTGCTTGCATCAAATGCCTGTAAGATTTGACAATGACAGTTTTGCAGAAGCATCTTTTGTTGGCATACCTCCATTTTGTCTTTTTGTAACATCTTACTTGTGTCTCTAGCTGTAGTACCAAATCCAGCCAGAAGATGTCTGTTTACAAGTTTTCAGCTATGCATTGCAGTAAAATCATGAAGCATCATAGTATAGTTAAAAGTCTGCAGTCTAGGATATCCAAACACTAACAATTTGACTTTAATTTTTTTTTAGTTTGCTGGCCTAGACTTGAATTCTGACTCTCAGAGTGGTGGTGGCTCTGCAACTAGTAAGTACCCTTGTGTTTTTGTTAAAGCAGGATGTGATGAATGTTTCTAATCTTCTGTGTAACAAGTAGAATAAGAAACCTTACTATATTTCTTTCATCCTAGAAGGGCGTTACATTCCTCCTCATTTAAGAAACAAGGAAGCTTCAAGGCAAGGTAAGTGTTTTTTTTAAACAATTTTTAGAGTTTCTTCTATTCATATTGAGGGTTTTTTACCTTGCCTATTGAGACATTTGCAGCTATTCTGCCTTTTTTTCTTTTGATGCCTAAGAGAAAAAAGTCACCATCTGTTTAGTTTGTTGAATTTGTGAGATTGGTGAATATTATTCTGAAAAATTTATTATTATGTAGGTTATCCAAGGTGTCAGTACCCAGCTGTAGATGTGTATAAGGGCTACGGTGATTGGGGGTCCCAAAGAACTGGTATGGTTGGTTACCTGTGTTGGCTGCACAATAGCTTGGCCTGCATAAGCTAGCCCTTGAGCTGCCTATGAATTGCAGTGGTATTCTAAAAAAAAAAGCTCAATTGTGAAGCACATACCTGAGAGATTGTAGCAGTTCAGTTCAACTTCATGGTATCTTAAGAGAACTTTTATTTTTATATTAAAAAGCCTGCATTGATGATCCCTTTTTATTGATGCTAATTTTTAATCAGGCTCCAATGCAGGCTTACTCTGATCCATTAGTTTTAGATTCATCTAAATTGAAATCTCTGCTACATTCTTGGTGTTGATTCTACTGGAGAAATCCGTTAATTGATTTTCACCGGACAATCTGGCAGCAATTAAAGATTACTAATGTGCATGTAACATGCATTACACTGGGGTTTGTTGGCTTGCTTTAGCTTGCTTTTAGACACTAGCTTAATGGTTGGTTTTGGTCGTCCAAATTTCACTGCAGTATACACAATCTACTAAACATCAGACTGGGTTAGATTACTTTAGCTGTACCTCTTTGCATTTGGTTCTCAAATATTTATCATTGAAAGATTCAAGCTGGGACGCTGGACGAGGTGGAAATGGCTACGTGAATGGCACACATGATGACCGTGACAGTCGCGCAAATGGATATGCAAGTAGAGGAGCTGGCCCTGGCCGTACAGACAAAGGTAAATGTTAGTGAGATGCAAAAAAAAAATCTTTCATTTGTCCGATCTCATCGTGTACCAGGCATTACACCACTGTATTGTAACAGACTTGTCTGTTTTTCTATGAGTTCTGTGTTGGATATGTTTGTATGTTGTGCACACGAGCAGACTCGATTAGTTGCTGTTCTGTTTTTCTATTTTTTTTTTTTTTTTCTATCTATGTAGATAGCCATATTGTTCTATTTATGTAAAGGCCCTTGTACCTTGCACATGGTTATTTGCCTTTTTGGTCTGCTTGTACCAATTGACATGAAATGTGTGGTTTTTTTTTTTTTTTTTTTTTTTTTTTTTTTATAACCTTTCATGTGTGGTGTATAAATTAGTTTACATTGCTGTTTTTTTTTTGTTTTTTTTTTTTTTTTTTTTTTAAACTCTATATTTTTTCTTTATCTCAGTGGTAAATATAAATAACCAACTACAGGGGGTCCCCTAGTTACAAACATCCGACTTACAAACGACTCCTACTTACAAATTGAGGGAGACAACAGGAAGGGAAAATCACTCCTGTAAGAGCTATTATGGGGAAAAGGTACCTCCACTGATTTATCACAAAGGCTTGTTTCCACAACAACCCAAAATTTTCCAAATCCAGTTGTCATTGGGACAGAAAGTGAGGTGAAATCTTCTGAACAGGGGTGCAGACAGCAAAACAAATGTTACAGGGTGTTAACCCTTTCCTATGCTATCCAAAAAGCTTAAAAATAGTTTGTTTTTTTTGGCTGGAGCTACACTTAAAAAATGAACCTGTTCCGTCTTGCAGATTCAACTTAAGAACAAACCTACAGTCCCTAACTTTGTAACCCGGGGACCCCCTGTATATGGTTAGGGAGCAAAACCTTTAATCCACTGAGACTAACAGATAGAAGAGATACTGTATATACTATTAGAGGTTGAATCTGGTAAATATCAGACTTAGATCTATTTTTTTTTTATTTAAAGAAAAGTTTAAAGATACTTTTGCAGATTTTCAATCAGAACTGTAATTAATATATTAAATGCTGGCCATACAAAAACAATGTATCTTCAAAAAAAAGTCATTTTGAAGTTTTTTGTTCGCTTTTTCTAATTGTTAGTGGGGTCAAATCAACGTTTTCAACCACAGTAATAGGAATGGAAGAAATGGATAGCTTCTTGGTCAGTCATTTTCAGACAGTGTATGTGGTTTTCATTCAGAAATGACATTGTACTCGGAGTCAATCTGTGGATAGTGTAGGAAAGGAACAAAGAGCAACAGAACATTGACCTGAGGTGTGCCAGGGTCACGTGGTCAGTATGTCTAAAAGGGGGCATGCCTAAGTATGAAATAGAAATAAAAAGGGAAGTGGGTGGGACACGAGAGCCAACGACCACAAGGAAAAGGAGGGCAGGCTTTATGCAGCCTGACTCCTACAAATACAGGCTGACCTGCGGTCAGCCTTACACCTGTTTTAAAAAGTTTAAAGCAAGTAAAAATTTCAAACATTTAAACATTCTTTCATTCAGCGAACGTACAAAATTTTTTTGTATGAATCTAGTCTAAAAATTGATGTGTGACAAGCATAAGGGCTCGGTTCACACCTATGCAGTTTGCTTTTGATCTGTTTCTGCAGTGCTTTTTGCTGTGTGTGTGTGTGTGTGTGTGTGTGTGTGTGTGTGTGTGTTTTTTTTTTTTTTTTTTTATCGCCTGTCGGGGGGTTCAAAAACTAAACTTGGCCCTTTATAGTACAAAGAGCAAATCGCTACTATAAGGGGTTCATTATTTTTTTTTTTTTTTTTTTTTTTTTGACTGCTTGGACACTTTTGGTGCCATTTTGGGACCATTCATATTTTGTACAGAGATCAGTGTGATTAAAAATGTACGAATTGCTGTGTAAATGTGACTGGCAGTTAAGGGGTTAACCACTAGAGGACGCTGCACGGATTAAGTGTGTCCTAGGGAGTGATTCTAACTGTGGGGGGGGGATGGGCTACATGTGACACAACACTGATCACTGCTCCTGATCACAGGGAGCTGTGATCAGTGTCACTAGGCAGAACGGGGAAATGCTTGTTTACATTGGCATTTCCCCATTCTTCCTCTCCGTAAGACAGTCGCGGGACCCACGATCACGCATGCTGCCGGCAGCAAATGTAAAGGGATGTACCTGTATGCCCATTTGCCTGTCCATGCCATTCTGCCGGTGTAAATGTTCGTGTGGTGGTCGGCAAGCGGTTAAAGTCTGTTTTTTATCCAACCAAAAAAAAAGACCTTGCCTGCTCTGTGTAAATGGTTTTGCACAGAGCAGCCCTGATACTCCTCTTCTGGGGTCCCCCACTGTTCTGGCTCCTCCTGCCTTCAGAGTGCCCCAATAGCAAGGTAAAGAACTTCTGCCTTTAGAACCACTCACTTCCTGCCCAGGACTATATATATCCCATGAGGCATTGCTCCTCGCACATTCACAAGTTCTCAGGCACTGACATGTATGCAAGGTGTACTGAGCTGTATGTGTGCTGCATTGTAATACCTGATATGTAAACAAATAATGCATTCTGTATGCAGGCCACATCAGCTGGCTGATTACCATTTTCATAATCGATTAATCTATTAGTAGTTTAGGTCCTAGAATCCTTCCAAGGGCTGTTGGGTTTAGCAGGGAAGTATTTTTGCCCTTGACCTACATTTCCCAAGTGCAGAAGGGCATCAAAGAATGTTCTACATGTGTGTTTAGAAAGATCTATAGCACATGACAGTGTTGCTTTTCATTGGGTACTCTGGTTTCATCTCACACCTCAAACACATGCTGATAGGTTAATTGGCTCCTATTTAGGTCTCGTGTGCATGTAATATAGGGACCTTGGATTGTAAGTACCTTGAGGGAAGTGAATGTACACTAAAGATGTAATGGTTGGTGCTTTATAAACTATTATAATTTGACAAGTATGCAAAATTGATTAGAAGCCTGTAGTCTATTTCTGCCTACTCAATCTGGAGCCAAGACTCAAGGATTGCATCTGATTCTCATAATGGGCTGCCCCCCCCCCCAGGTTGAATAGAGACGCTGAGGGGGGAAAAAAAACGTGGCTCATTGGGAGCAAAGGCGGTGAGTGTAATCGCATGCCTTCTCTCAGTAAGATAACTGCTTTCTAGCATGTGTGGGGGTGCCATTAATCCTAATGATACCCCCACACACTGGGAACTGCACTGTGCAGTTTACTTGAGGTTTTGGTACCTGGACCCTTTCACTGTGCACTGCTTTCCATAGGCAAACGTGGCCGCCAGGCAACTGGCATTATGAATTTAGCCTAAAACGATTTAAACTCAAAAGCAAAGCGAAGATCTGCAGCTAACCAGTCTATTGACTTATTGGCAGCTTCAGCCCCGGACCATTTGGCTGGCCAAAGACCAGAGCACTTTTTGCGATTCGGCACTGCATTGCTTTAACTGACAATTGCGCGGTTGTGCGACGTGGCTCCCAAACAAAATTGACATCCACCCCCCCCCCCCACAAATGGAGCTTTCTTTTGGTGGTATTTGATAACCTCTGCGGTTTTTATATATTGCGCTATAAACAAAAAAGCGACAATTATGAAAAACAATTTTTTACTTTTTTGCTATAATAAATATCCCTAAAAATATATATATATATATATATATTTATTATTTTTTTTTCCTCAGTTTAGTCTATGTATTCTACATATTTTTGGTAACAATTGCAATAAGCATTTGGTTTGCGCAAAAGTTATAGCGTCTACAAAAGGGTTCGTTTTATGGCATTCTTAATTATTTTTTACTGTGACATTATGGCGGACACATTGGACACTTTTGACGCTATTTTTGGACCATTCACATTTATACAGCTATCAGTGCGATTAAAAATGCATTAATTACTGTGTAAATTTGACTGGCGATAAAGGGGTTAACCAGGAGGGGGCACTGCAGGTGTTTAAGTGTGTCCTAGGGAGTGATTCTAACGGGGGGGGCGGGGCGCGCGCACTCTGTGTGTGACACGACACTGATCACCGCTCCCGATTACCGGGAGCTGTGATCGGTGTCCTGTCACTAGGCAGACTAGGAAAGTGCTTGTTTACATCAGCATTTCCCCGTTCTTCCTCTCATGAGACTATCGCGGGTATGCCCGCGGACATCGAATCCGTTGGACCCACGGTCACACTCGCGGAGCTTGCGGCGGGCGCGTGCCTGCTATGCAGACCTTGCGTACATTAACGTGATTTCGTGCAGCGGAGCCAACCTGCCGCAGAAAAACTGCAGCGGCTGGTCCGCAAGAGGTTAATATTTCATTTTTGTGGAGCAGTGTGATCACTCTAGGTTGCACCTGTTTTTGGCTGCTTAAATTTCCCCCCTCTTTTTATATAGCTGCTTTATTTTGAACTTCATGAATGATAGCTGTGAAACTTTACCTTTTTATTGTTATCTCAAACCATAGTAATTGGTAGAGAAGTCATCAATTGTTTTTTCCAGATGTTGGGTAGCAGCTATATTGATATTCTTGATTGACCCATTTTATCCAAGTGTTTTCTAGGCTGTAAAGTTCTTGGATTCTCTTTTCTGGACTTCTGCTAAACTATATATATATATATATATATATATATATATATATATATATATATATATATATATATATATATATATATATATATATATATATATATATATATATATAAATATATATATATAATTTTATATATAATTTTTTTTTTTTTTTTATAGGATTTTATGATAGAGACAATTCTGGGTGGAATTCAAGAGACAAAGATGCTTACAGCAGCTTTGGATCACGCGGTGACCGTGGAAAATCAGGTTTATTTAGTGATAGAGGAAGTGGAACTCGGAGGTGAGTTTGGCCTGTCCTATGTTTTGTATTCCTTGGCTGCTTTGAAAGTGTTGGCATATAATAGCCTTTTTGCTTTTCTGACACATGGCTTGTAAGAGGAAATCCTAATACAGACCAGAACAAAGTTTTTAATACGATTTTTATTTTCTTGAAATGTTCATTCTGTAACTATGTAGAAATTTACCTTGGAATGAAGAGTGCTGAGCACTTTTTTTTTTTTTTTTTTTTTTTTTTTTTGTTATGGTTTTTAGTAAGCTGCCATGCTTTTTTCCTGTGGCATCCAACCTCAAGTTTTTAATCTTAAGTTTTTGTCTTAAAAACTTGACTTTCCTGCCAACTAACACCATATCCACTAGACACATTTGATATACTATAGGCTAAATCCCCTTGTATACATTGACAGTTTTTGCATTGTTTCCAGCTATTTAAAGAGGTGCAGCCAAAGCTCGTTTGGCTATACTCCTGTGGACTTGTTCTGCACTCCTGTGACCCGTTTTCAGCCAACAGCAGGCTGACATCGCAGAGCTGGTCCAGGCAGAGTAAAGATCCTGACCATATGGTCTGGATGCCTGGGTCGGCACCTGGCAAATGATGGTCACCTGAGAACTGAGCGATTGGTGGTGTGATCGCACAGTTCTCAGTCTTGGCACTGCTTACGGACAGATGCAGCATCAGAGTGATGCTGCATCCACCTAGGTAAGTATCCTTCAAACCCCTGACCCCTGTGTTATGTGGTAAGGAGGCCACTGCTACTACAGAAATCACCATGGGTTTTCTGGGTCCTGTGCCCAAGCGGCTGCTCTGCTGCATAGTGAACCGTGGGATTCTTGGGTACCATTTCACAAAATGCCTTTTTTTTTTTTTTTCCCCCCTCAGTATATGTAAGCTGTTCTCTGGACTAGGTAGAGCTTGTAATGTCACCACCCTGCCCCTCCACTGCT
The DNA here is from genome assembly GCF_042186555.1 of Aquarana catesbeiana. NCBI lineage: Eukaryota > Metazoa > Chordata > Amphibia > Anura > Ranidae > Aquarana > Aquarana catesbeiana. The sequence continues at coordinate 597,581,495 of NC_133325.1, read as the reverse complement.
TTCAAAAACCTTGCATTCATGGAGAAAAATGCAAGGCGTTCTGTAAGTGGCACCCGTGTTAAATGGGTGACTTTCCTTTCCTGGGCACAGGACCTAGACAACAGCGGTCGTTACTGTAGTATCGAAAAACTACAGTGATTCTGGCTTCCACAGTGATCTCACACATATGGTATATGGTATATGGATAGTCTATGCTGGAGCAATGTAACTGCAATAAAATCCATACCTGGAATTCGGCTTTTAAAATTCCTTGATCTTATGGCTAATCAATAGCTCTTCGCCATTGGACATGCCAAGATCCTGCCTAGACTGGCCATAACTTGGCAATGCTGTCATACTAGAAGAAAAAGCACCAGCTGCTTAGCACCAGACCTGAAACATCTATTTTCAGAGGGCACATTTTCTTTGAGTAGATGAATTGCTTTTGTATTAACATGAAGATCAAAATATAATTCTGGATTCGTTATAAACCCTAAATGTGTTGGATTAACTTGGTATCTTTTTTTTTTTTTCTTCAAGATTTTGGGAGGGTGTTATTAATTGGCTATTAAACACTGTTTTATGCGCATAAGTTTAGTGAGATCCTTTTCCACTCCCAATAATCCTGAGCGTGTAGTCCCGTGTGCTATTCTCACACCTTGGCAGCCAGGGCCTAAACTGGTTAAGGACCCTTATCACATCAGGTAAGCTTTTAGTACACCACAGAACTATGGCCTGCAGTGTATGAAGAGCTACCAACGTACGTGTTTTTTTTTTTTTTTTTTTTTTCTTGCTAGTTTAAACTGCATTTATCCTCTTCACTGTTCATACCTGTAAATATTTGCAAATCTAGTGAAAATGTATCCCTGTGTCTGATATGGGCATTACCCATGCCTTGGGTTACCTACAGCCCCATTGACTTTAGCACCACCTACGGCAAAACTTTAGTAATGACTTGCCCAGCTACAAAGGGTGTGACTGTTGTTGAGTTTCGTTAGGAGATATATGAAGCAGTTGAGAGAAGGGGGGGGGGGGGGGGTCCCAGTGTTGGAACATTTCTCATTTCAGCTCCAGGGGTGTTCTTGCAAAACATCAGAAGTCAACAATTTTCACAATGTATTCACTTAAGTTTTCAGCACATCTTTGTTTATATGGAGGTGATGCAAACTGCCTCTGTTTTGTGCTTAGATCTGATGACCGTCGTGTAGATGGCATTGATGGCATGGGTAGTCGCGGTGAGCGATCTGGTATGGGTAGATATGGTGGTGGAAATAGCCGCTGGAATGATGACCGAAATGATGAAGACGATTGGTCAAAGCCTCTTGCGGCAAATGATCGTGTAGAACAGTGAGTATTCATGGTTGGCTTTTTTGTTTTTTGTTTTTTCAGTGCTATTTTTTTATTTTGTTACATTTATTTCTCTTCAGGGAGCTTTTCTCTGGCGGCAATACTGGCATTAACTTTGAGAAGTATGATGACATTCCAGTCGAAGCAACTGGCCAAAACTGCCCACCACATATTGAAACTGTATGTATAATTTTTATATTGCTAGTCTCCATAGCTATGTAAATTTAAAGGCCAAGTTCACCACCTTAAGCAAAAAAAACACAGGCATTGCATTCAATCAGATCGTGGGTACAATGATGGGCTCCTGCAGACTCATTACACTGCCCACACCTACAGGCAGTTATGAATGGCAGGATGAATCTAACTACGAGAGCTCACCAGTGCTCTCGCAGTTGGCCATGGCGGCTGATGATACTTGTAGTTCATTCACAGAACTCTGATGCTGCATTGTGGGCAGAGCCCTGCATTGTTGCGCTGTTTTTAAATTCTGACCACTAATGTGGGATGAAGATCCCCTGTCAGTGTGGGTGCAGGAATAGAGGTGGCATTAGCTTGAGCCTGTTGCATGTTCCAAGCTAAATACGGATGTAACATGTTCCAAAGGTGAGCTTGTCCTTTAAGAATGAGTAAAGCAACTTTTATGTATGTGCTGGCAATTGACGAATGTTCTGATAGTTGTTAGGAAATGTCAAACTTCGTGTTGCAGGAATATCGAAGTAAATAACCACTTGTGTCGTTTTTTTATGACATCTGTCTTGGGCTGTATTGAGCTACAAAGATTTATTAAGAATTTTATTTGTATTGCTGTACAATTTTGTTTGTTTTTTTTTCCTCTCAAGTTCCAGGAAGTCAGCATGGGGGAAATAATCATGGGCAATATTCAACTCACCCGATACACTCGACCAACACCAGTCCAGAAGCATGCTATTCCCATTATTATAGGAAAGAGGGACTTGATGGCATGTGCTCAGACAGGTAAACCTTTTTCAGTTGGGGGGGGGGGGGGGGGGGTGGGGTGTATACACTACAAGGAATCCTGGATTCTGTCCGTCCCCGACCACCCCCAGCGTTCACTCTGAGGAAACCTCACAAATAGAATCAGACTTTCCCATTTAAAAAAAAAAAAAAAAATGCTTGGAGCTGAGCTTAAAATCTGATGCTTGTGTTAGGATTTATCTTAATTGGCAATCATGTATTCTGATTTTAGGTTCTGGAAAAACTGCAGCTTTTTTACTACCCATTCTCAGTCAGATCTTTGCAGATGGACCTGGAGAAGCAATGACGCACTTAAAGGTATGGGGAAGATGAAGTTAATTGGTTTTCTAGGACCCCTTTCACACTGAGGTGCTTTCAAGCTAAAAAAGTGCCTGGAAAAACTCAAACCTATTTCCATTAAAATCAATAAATGCTTTCACACTGGGGCAGTGCGCTGGCAGGGCCATGAACAAACGCCCCTCTCCATTGAAATTATTGGATAGCTCTTCAAAAGCGTTCAGTGTTATGTTGGTAGTTTTGAAGTGCCTCAGTGAAAGGGGCCTTAACGCATGTCCTTTCCTGAAGACCTTTTTTCAGTCAGTACAGTTTTTTAAATGCATTTTTTTTTTCTTTGCAGGATAACGGACGATATGGAAGGCGTAAACAGTTCCCACTGTCCCTTGTTCTCGCTCCAACAAGAGAACTTGCTGTACAGATCTATGAGGAGGCCAGAAAGGTATACATTATATATAATAAAAAAAAAAAACTCTTAAAAGGATTATACAGCTCTTACATTCTCTGCCTTTGTTTTCTAGTTTGCATACAGATCAAAGGTGCGTCCTTGTGTTGTATATGGGGGAGCAGATATTGGGCAGCAGATCAGAGACTTGGAGCGAGGCGGTCATTTGCTTGTTGCCACTCCTGGACGACTTGTTGACATGATGGAACGAGGAAAGATTGGCCTGGATTATTGCAAGTATGTTGGAGAATGCACGATTAGGAAGTTGCTTGATTTTATAACTTTTCATCAAGCTAAGTGGTGTCTTTTGGATTTCTAAACTGATATTCTCATATTATGAAAACTGAGCTACTGCTGCCTCTTTGCAAGTCTGATTTTTTTTTTTTTTTTCTTTTTTTTTTACCCTTCTAGGTATTTGGTGTTGGATGAGGCAGACAGAATGCTTGACATGGGGTTTGAGCCTCAAATTAGACGAATTGTTGAACAAGACACCATGCCTCCCAAGGGTGTTCGTCAGACTATGATGTTCAGTGCCACTTTCCCCAAGGAAATCCAGGTATATAGTTATAAACTTTTGCTGCTCAGTGTTATGCAAAAAGTATTTGTACAAATATAGTATTAGGGATACTTTTTACAACTTGGCTAAACCTTTTCTGATTGGATGCTATGTTGACCCATCCTTCAAAGACTAGTTTGTATAAAGGGCTCTTTTTTTTTTTTTTTCCCTTTAGATTCTTGCTCGTGATTTCTTGGAAGAATATATCTTCTTGGCAGTAGGTAGAGTAGGCTCTACATCTGAAAATATTACGCAGAAAGTAGTCTGGGTGGAAGAAATGGACAAGCGTTCATTTTTATTGGATCTCCTTAATGCCACAGGTATCGGCATCGGTTTTGCATGCTTAATATAAAGGTGATATCTGAGCTGTACTGACGCATTGACTCTTGAACATGTTCTGTTTTTATAAACTAGGTAAAGACTCATTAACGTTGGTGTTTGTGGAAACAAAGAAGGGTGCAGATGCTCTCGAGGACTTTTTGTACCACGAGGGATATGCTTGCACCAGCATCCATGGAGACCGCTCTCAGAGAGACCGAGAAGAAGCACTTCATCAGTTCCGTTCTGGAAAAAGCCCTATTCTCGTCGCCACTGCTGTAAGTAGCTGCTTTTGAATTGTGCTGGCTTCTTATTTGCATAAACTTGCATCTCATGTACTAAATCTTCTTATAGGTTGCAGCCAGAGGACTTGATATTTCAAATGTCAAGCATGTAATAAACTTTGATCTGCCCAGTGACATTGAGGAGTATGTGCACAGAATTGGTCGTACAGGACGTGTGGGTAATTTGGGTAAGTATAATTTATTTTTTAAGACTGGATTTGAATATGTAAATGTAAAACATTCTTTCTTATACAGGTTTTAAAAATTAGTCACCGCTTTATAACTGGCTCATGAAATTTAGTTATTTCTTATCACTCACCTTTTTAGGTCTTGCAACATCATTTTTCAATGAGAAGAATATAAATATAACAAAGGATTTATTAGATCTTCTGGTGGAAGCGAAACAAGAGGTACCATCCTGGCTGGAGAATATGGCCTATGAACAGCATCACAAGAGCAGCAGTCGTGGGCGTTCAAAGAGGCAAGTTGTGAAGGCACTTGGATCACTGCACTTGCGGCTGTGCTTGAAGATGTCTGTCTGCATTTATTTTGACATGTTGGTAAATTTTTATTTTTATTTATAGCAGTCGCTTTAGCGGTGGATTTGGTGCCAGAGACTACAGACAGAGCAGTACCTCCAGCAGCAGCTTCGGGAGCAGTCGTGGAGGTAGAAGCAGTGGTCATGGAGGCAGTCGGGGATTTGGAGGAGGTGTTTGTTTTTTGCTTGTTGAACTTTAATGTGAAAAGATGTGCATGAGATTTTTTTTTTTAAACACCCCCCCCCTCCCAGTTTTTAACAGTATTTGACACTCATTAAAGAGGATATGCTTTGGTTTCCTTGAAGTAATAACAAAATACTGTTTGAAACTGGCTAAAATTTTTAGTTTTTTTTTTTTTTTTTTTTTATTATAGCTGTACTTTGCTGTAGCCAGTGTAATAGCAGCACTGGTGGGGGGCTTTAAACATGAACTTTGTTGTGTAGCAAGCTGCTACATCAATTTCAAGGTGCAGGTATAAAGAGTACTGAAGCGGCTCTGTATGCCAACCAATCAGCTTCTACCTTCAGCTTGTTCAGTTGAGCTTTGAAAATGCGAGAGAACCTGATAGTCTGCCATGCACAGCTATATCAGATAATTCTGTCTGCACCAGTTTTGATAAATTCCTGGGTTTGTGGGGTTTTTTTCCTTCCATCTCATGCACATATTTTTTGCTGACATGTTCTCATCTTAATTGCTTGCTGCCTGGCCACAGTACATTTTACTGTGGCAGGGCGACAGGCAAGCTGGCTCATGTAAGTCATCTAGCCTGTGCGGGTTAGGGGCACGCACCCCCTGCTAATGTTCACTGGCTACAGCCGTATTTTAAAAGGTCCTGTCCTATGATTTATGGCTGAGACCTACTGATCGGTTGTAGCTAATCACCACAGTCCTCTGTTTACATATATGTAGGGCTCTGCACAGAAATCAGTGATCTGGCTGTTTTGTTTGCAAACCTGGGAGAAAAAAATAGCCAGATCTGTTAGTAAAAGCAGCACACGTTCCTAATTTTTAGGCACACAACCCCTTTATTGACCCCTTCCCAGCCGGTGTCATTAGTATAGTGTCTGTGTACAGTGTTATCACATATCACTGTATTTGTGTCACTAGCAACATCAGTGTGACAGATTGCCACCTTATTACAGTCCCACTAGTTTCTGATCACCGCCATTACAGTATCACATCTATAGCTGCATAAATTCCAGTGTATATAATTTATTTCCAACGTGGTTTTTGTAGACTATACACTTTGCATAAACTGGTAAACAATGGGTGTATAATTTGACTTGTAGCAGAATACATTTTGGCCTAAATTTATGAAGAAATTAGATTTTATTGTATGGTGTGTTTTTGTTTTTTAAAAAAAAAAAAAAAAAAATAGTAAATCGTGTTTTTCAAAATGTTCTGTCTAGTGATGCACCGCCAAATATTTTTTTTCAGCATTGTGCCGAAAGAGGGGGGAAAAAATGCTGATAAAGGCTGGCAAACACTGACAATTTTACCTTAGTGTTTTTCATAGCTCTTGTGACTCATAGTGCATCAAAAACACAACGGGTGCATTTTGGTGCGTTCTTGCAGCTTTCAATTTTGGAGGTGTGTTTTTTGGTGTGGTTTGCCAAATATGCAACAAGCAGGATTTTTAACACTGCTTCAAAAGGAGCCAATAATGGCTGACATTTTATATTGTATTAAAAAGTAGAATATAATATGTATATTTTAACCATCGGTTTAAACCAAGTGCATCCTGAATTTTTGGTTTCGGCACTGAAATTTTTTCATTTGATGCACCAGTAGTTCTATATAATAAAAAAAAAAAAAAAACCCAGTGGTGATCAAATGCCACCAAAAAGCTTATTAGTGTGGAAGAAAATTATGAGTTTCATTAGCATACAGTGTGCATGACTGAGCAATTGGCAGGTAAAGTAGCACAGTGCTGAATAGCAAAAAAAGCTCTTGTCATGAAGGGGGTAAAACCTTCCAGATGTTCAAGTGGTTAAAGAAATCTAAATATATACAACATTGTTTCCACTGAATTTTCATGCTGTGGTTATTGGATGCATAATATGTTAGACTTTGTGTCCTCCCATTTACTGATGTTCTTTCGTCAATAGGTGGTGGATATGGTGGCTTTTATAATAGCGACGGCTATGGAGGAAATTACGGTGGAAGTTCCCAGGTTGACTGGTGGGGCAACTAAACTTGCCTTCAATATAAAGGACTCAACCAAACAAGCGAATATGGAAACCACATGTAACTTAGCCAGACTATACCTTGTGTAGCTTCAAGAACTTGTACATTACCAGCTGTGATTCTCCACTGAATTTTCTTTTCAAGGGAGCTCTGGGCCATGAAGAAAACAAGTAATAGGAATAAAAAGCCCTACTCTGAAGGTGTTGGAAGATTTCATTGCTGTAGTTTTTTGGATTAATTCCCAAATCCACCCTTTCCAGCAACTGCATTTATTTTGACTGAGGATAATTTGTTTGTTAATGTACTGTGCCTTTAACTTTAGACAACTTTTTATTTTGATGTCCTGTTGGCTCAGTATTGCTCAAGATATAAATTGAGACAGAATACATTTATTGAACTTGGGCGAAATCAAACCTTGGCACGCAGGTGTGATACAACCTCAAAACAGGAATCGTTTCATCCATGCATTAATATTTCAAGTTAAAGTAAACTTGTGCAGTAAGCCTCCATTAGGCCTTCTGTTAACATTGCAAAAGATCTTGAAGCATATCAGAGTTGTTTCTAATGTGGCTAACTGTACAAAGTTATGTTCTGATTTGCTCACTCTATCCTGGAAAGGTACTTAGAACCTGAAGTTTTTTCAATAAGCCATTCCAGTCATAGATGTATGAGCTTCATACGCATGAAGCACTGTTTTCAGAGAATGCAATAAAGCAATTCCTTTACCAATGTTTAGGCAGAACAGCTAATGTGTGAGCAAGCCAATAATGGGCTGAACATTACAGGGAACGTTAAGCGATCTGAAACTTGAAATAGTTTTTAGGAGGTATCATCATTTAAATTAATTTATGCCTGTCATAAGAAAATGGCAGAATGGCTGACCACAGTAGTATGTGGTTCTGTGACAGGCCTGGCTGATTTTGGTCTAATAACGCATGCTAGTGTTGATGTTTTTTGGTCAAGAGGGTATGAACAGGATGAATTATGCAGCAGGCTTTATTTTAATGCAGATTCACATTACTCTGTTCAAGCTGCGTTTGAAAGGTTACAAACATACTTGGCTTACAGTAGACTTTGTAAAATGGCTCCAGATGAGTAAATTCAACTCGTAAGATCAAACAGTGGAAAAAATGTACATGACTGCACAAGGTGTACAATCTGCTAACGTGTGCAGTTTAGTCAGTTTTAGTTGCATAGGTTTCCATTGCATTTAGTATGGCAGTGCTATATCTGGCCAAAGAGTAATTCCCAACAAAACGCCTCTGCCACGTCAAATTTAGCCTTCTATATGTAGCTGAATTAAAACAACTTTGTGGCATAGGAATGGCAAAAAAATCTTAACGTGCAATAGATTTTACAAGTGTTTTTTTGTGCCTTGATCTAAATCTTTTTGTAGGTGCACTTGACAGTATTGAGGTCATTGTTATGGTGCTATTTAAAATATAGATGGCCCTTGTACATTTTTGCCCATAACTTTCTACAAACCTTCTTTTATTGCACATTCAGAGAATTTTTATATAAGTCTTGTGTACGTGTCCTTCAAATCTCTTTATTTTTGTCTCTTTGCGATGGCAAAAAACACTGCTTGGAGTCTAGGGCAACACTGAGACTTATTTGGGACCATGGGAGTAATAGAAGGGGGGCGCAAACTATTTTGCACACAATGGATTTCTAGATACTTTTTGCTGCTAGTTTTGTGTAATATTTATTGAACATTTGACAAATATTTATTTTTGTAAGCCTAAGTGATTCTTTGAAAGCTAAAGAAACTTGACCAAAAGACAGTACAAAAACACTGGCACTTGAATGTTGAATGTCAACGTATGCGTGAAATTATATATTTCGGGGTAGTGTGAGCTTTTAATGTTATAAGTCATATTAAACTCTTAAGTCAAATTAAACAGACCCGGTATTGGCTGAACAGCCATAACTTCTGGTGTAATTAAAATTGGCAACTTAAAATTAAACATGCCAAGGTTTTGATACACTTGTCTTAAGATATTAATGAAACACTTCAAAACACTGTTGTGAAGTGTCCAGATTCTCAGATGTTTGTTGCGTGAGTTTTGTTTAGTTGTGTGGTTATATTTTTTTTTTTTCTTTTTTTTTTTTTTTTTTTCTTTTTTATTTCAGTGAATGTCTGGCACATTGCAATCCTCAAAACATGTGGTTATCTTTTGTCATACTGGTAAATTAAAAAAAAAAAAATAATCAGTGACTTGTCTTCAATGATTACATATAGCAAGTACATTTGGCAATACCTATGTACATGAGGTTCATTTTTTTTTTTTTTTTTTCTTTTTATGCAAAGAATGGATTCGAACTTGCTAAATGTCAAGATTGACCCTCAAGTCGCTCTAGTTTAGTAACCGCTTATTGTACTAGTTTAGATGCTTAGCACTGCATGTGCTGTGCATTACTGATTTTATTAAAATAAAAGTTGAATGGCAAACGGTGGTTTTTTTTTTTTTCTGGATCCAGTTGGTAGACAAAATACCTGGGGGAAGGAGAAGTCTAAAAGTATTACGCAGGATTCACACTTCAATTGGAAAGAGCTGGAACAATGTTTATAAATCCCAGCTCTGCTTCTGGGCATGTTAGCTTATGGGGAAAATTAGAATGACTTGAGTCCAGAGGGATGCTTTTGGCTGCACATTGTCACAGTAATTTACTGCATGGTTTCTAAAGCAGTAAGCAAGGGGAGGGGGGTTTCTTTCAAATGCCTACACATGTAAGGAGCATTTTCCCAGTCCCCGAAAATGCCAATCTACTGTGAGCTGTAGATACAGTAACTAGCAGGGGGTTCCCTGAGCCTAGAAATTTAGAGTAGCACTCTTAAAAATGTTAAGGAACCTTTACAATAAAGTGAGTTGGAAAGGGCAACATTTTAAAATCCTTTCTATGCTCGTGAATGTTAGGAACTGAAGTACAGGTTCCATGAGGATAACTTGGCTACTGTTGAATTTGTACAGGAGGGCCTTCAGCTTGTAGAAGAGCAGTGCTTTCAGCAGACCTTTACAAAGCCTTTCCAAAATCTTTCAGGCAGCTTTATGGAATCCTTCAAATCTTCAGCGCCAGTTTGGGGAGCTCAAAGGGAGAGCTAACTTGCATAAAGCAAGCTGATTCGGCACTGAAGCCTACAATTAGGTTGTTGGGTGACTGCCATTTAAATTGCAAAAAAATGATTCCCTCTGCAAATTAAGAGCACACTAGCACATTATGAAAGACTTGCCTTACCTAAGCCCTGCAGTGGCACACTCTGATTGCTAAAAGGGCTGTCATCTTACCCGGTCTTCCTTCCAGGTACTCGGGGCTTCAGCCATTTGAAAGGCTGAGCTGCAGTGATGTCACTCCTGCGGCACGGCTCTCACAATGTAAATTTCCTAAGTGGTACACATTTTAGATGTTTCATATACCTTTTACAGGTAAGCCTTAAAATATGTGCGCACACACGTAGGTATAAATAAGCTGAATTTACTACTGCATTAAGAGGAATGTCGCCCTTCTCAAATTACAACAAAGGTGCCTTTAGAAATGGAAGCCTGATGACATTAAAGAAAGTTTAACATTGCAGTGTTATTTGCATATTTTTCTTTTCCTTCCACAATCTTCCTGGGACTCTGGGGTTTGCTTCCTGAAACCTGTGACAGTGTATGTCAGAGGGCAGGCAATGGTGATGCATAGCCTTCCAGAGATACTGCTGTGAGGCCCTGTTTACATTTACCAGTGCTGCAAGAAACCAAGAAGTAAAATACATAGTTGTATGTAAAAGAGAAATGTTTAAAGGGTAACTATTTTTATAGGAAAAATATCACATACAATTGTGACAGTCATAATGTAATTGAGTTTTATTAAAAAATACTTTTCCTTTTTAATCTGCAGCTCTGTAATTTTCTGTAAAATGCAATATTGCTAAACATCACTTCCTGCTTGTGATTGGCTCGCTGATTTTCCTCAGAAGTCTACATTAAGATACAAGTCAATTGTTTTGGCATCCCCTGCAACAAATGTCATTTTTGGTAACATACACTCAATAGGAAATGTCTAAGGGGATGCAGGCCCTGCAAGTTTCCCCAGAGCCCTGATTCTGCAGCTGCTTGATAATGAAACCACTCCCGTTAGACTAGCACAGGAACAAATTGGATTTCTTCAGAATAACAAAAGGTAGGAATCTGCAACAGTTTGTTAAAATTCTTGCAATGTACATAGATTACCCAGAGGGGAATTTTTTTTTTCCCCTCAACAAGTGGAGTTCCTCTTTAAGGAATGTACAATGATTCCTTAGCATGTAGAGGTGCATACTGCTGATTTTGTAGCGACAGGGATGGTCAGCTTTAAGATGTTAAAAAGCCTCACACTTTAAAGGTGAACTAAATATTGATTTAACAGCTTCAGTATGTGATAAAGCAATGTACATCAAGCTTTTACAAAATATTTTTTTAGGGCTTTCTTTAAGTACAGGTCAGAAAGGAAGACTAACACTGAGTGGGGCTTGATAGGAAGTTTGTAAAAGATGACGTGTACCCGAGAATATCCTTGGAAGTTGTGGCATATTTTCTAGTGCAAAATGGTTGCTTATGATATAGATATATAAATATCTTGATCACCAAAAAGTAGATTTCCCAAGGGTAAAGGGCTTTCACATTTTCATCTTCTTGAAAGCTAGGAGTGTAGTGAATGAAAAACTAATTAGACAAGTTGAGCTTAAGGTGTGTTCTACAAGTCAACTTATTGGGGTGAAGTCCAGATAACTAGAGACACAGGTGGGGACATTCCACTGTGGTCATGTGGCCGATCAGTTCTTGTATGTGGGGTTTTTTAGGTGGTTGAGGAAAAAGCCCTACCCTCTTATAGGGATCAATTCACTATAAAGTGGATCGTTTTGACCCCCCCCCCCAAAACATGGCACGCAGTGCTGATGTAAAGTCTCTATCCCCTTATGTGGTATTTACCTCCAAAGCAAAATTGCTCGGTAAGTACCTCCTATAAGGTTACTTTCATACTGAGGTGCTTTACAGGTGCTATAGTGCCTGCATAGAGTCTCCAGTGTGAAAGCCTGAGGGCTTTCACACTTGAGTGGTGCGCTTGCAGGACGGTAAAAAAGTCCTGCAAGCGCATCTTTGCAGCGCTTTAGGAGCAGTGTATTCACCGCTCCTAAAGCGCCCCTTCCCATTGAAAACCAATGGGGCAGTGCTGCAAACCCGCCCTGCTTTTAAAGTGCCGCCAACACCCCAGTCTGAAAGTCAGTAGTAAAAATTCAGTAAAGGCAATAAATGCATGAGTTAAAGTAGTGGTCCAGGCATGTGGTATTTAGGTAATGTAGAAAGAAAAAAAAAAAAAACAATTTGGAGAATTCTGTACCTTTTTTTTGTATCGTCTCTGAACAGTAAAGCATGGAAATGCAACTATCAAAAAAAAACACGTTGGGGTTAAATTAAGCGGTTGCAAAGTCCTGAGGGTTTTTTTTTTTTACCTTCATGTATTCTGAGCGTGAAGGTAAACCACCTGTGTGCTGCTCGCATGCACCAGTGCCTGGCAAGCGGCTTGCTACTGGAGGTGTTTCCTCACATTTGGCGACCCATCACATTTGGCTACCTGCTGGACTACTTGTGTGCGATGCAGCCATATGCGTTCCAACACTGTGGCGATCTGCGCTTGTGCAGAATTTTGTGGCCCACCATCCAAGTGGACATAGAGATTATAATTATGCCAAGCAGCCCTGTGGCAAGTGGTGTCTTACAACAGTGCTGGAATGCATATGGCGGCGTCGCGCTTGCGCACTCCAGTGGGTAGCCAAATGTGATGGGTCGCCATATCTAACAAAACAGGGGAACTGGCCAGGAGGAAGGAGCATCGTTGGGGGGGCGAGAAGAGTAGCAGGCTGCTTTGTTCAAATTTTCACTGCAAAGAGCAGGTAAGTGTAACATGTATATGTGGTGGTGTCCTTTTTTTTTTTAAAGCAGACCTTATACCACTCTAAAGGCAAAACTCACTTGAGGGATTAGAACCCGTCAGTTTTTGTTGTCTGTGCCTCTGTTAGAGATTCTTCCTCTCAATTTGTCCTGTTTACCATTATTTAGAGTAAAAGAAAATCCCAAATTTCCCAAGGCGTCTTTCAGGACAGCACCTGAGATAGTGACTCCTCCCACCGGACCACAGGAAAGGCCTTCCAGCCGAAGGGAACATCTTTTGGAGGGCAGACAGGATCTCTTGGGTGCTCCTGAGAGATGAGGTCCCTTACAATTTTTTTTTTTTTATTTTTCCTTTCTAAGAGACCTTCAGCCCTCCTGGCTTACCCAGTGGTAGGTTTGGGCTTCTCTTACCCCCTAGGTGCTTGGGAGAGCAGCAGATCCAATGACCCGCTCCAGTGTGGAGAGGAATTCTTGGCCACGGGGGAAGTGACACTTCCTATTAGCAGGTCACCGGGTCAGCACCTGATGTAATTTCCGGCAGCCAATGCAAGGGGAGGAGGCAGGGCAGAAGCTGGCGCAGTGGCAATATGGGAGTCTGGAAGTAGCTTGTGAAGCCACAAGCTGAGTGCTGCACACCTGCTATGGAGGACATGGCGTCTGCATTGGTGAGGACAGCACAAGCAAGGCTCAAGTAGTGGATTAAGTCTGCCCATTACTGGGGTTTCCGGTCTTTTTTCCCCACTGATGTTTACGGCCTGTCTGGGCACTGGAGGACTATATTTTCCCCCTAGTGCACCGTGTTTGGTGGTCCGCAAGCAGAGACTGGGTCTCACTAATGCCTCGTTTCCACTGAGCGGATTGGTTTGGGTCGGTACAGTTTGGAAAGCCTAGAATGGTCCGGCCTCTTCAGGTGAGCGTTTCCACTGCAAGTGGGACCTGCCAGGGGCCATACGTGGGTTTAGAAAAAATGCCTAGCATGGAGTCACATGTCACCAATCAGTGGAATGTAGCTCCGCCCTAACCGAACCGTACCATTCTCTATGGCCCCACATCTGAAGCAGGACCCAGAATGGTGAGGTTTGGTTGTATGGGCCACTTTCATAATGGAAAACACTCAAAATAGTGTACCGATCCGCTCAGTGGAAACGAGGCATCAGGATACCCTGGGGGTTTTTTTTCCCTTTTTGTCTCAGGCCAAAAGCTCTGATCCGGGGAAAAAGATGCTCCTCGTGCAAGGCCAAGATGGGAGAAAATTGGGAACAAAGCCCTATGCAGTACTTGCATCGCTTCTTTAGTTAATGGAATCTGCTTCCGTTTCATTTTGGTTGCCTCAGTAAAGAAGGAACTATATGCCATGATTCAGACATTCCGTGACTCATTAGCTAGTCAGCCCTCCACTTCAGAGTCTTCTCAGGGTTCACTGCCTATCTTGGTGTTAAAGACTCTTGTCAGAAGGTCCTCTTCCAGGGAAAAAACATCCCCTGCACCTTCCATTGACAATTCAGAGAAGGAGGGTGAAGGGGTTGAAGTTGCCCCCTCCAAGTTTAAACTATCCCTGGAAGAAGTTGATGGGCTTCTTAGACCCGTACATGTTACCCCTTGGCCTAAGTGAAGAAAAAAAAGGAACTGATGCTGCACTATTGCATGTATGCGGGTCTAGTCTAGTTGAGCCTAAGGTTAGGATGTTTCCGGTTCATTATGTTATTTTGAACTCCTTAAGAAAAAAAAAAAAAAGAATGGCAGAAACGGAGACCTTCCCTTTTTTTTTTTTTTTTTTTTTTTCTTTCTTCGAAAGACTTTGTTTTGAGGAAGATCCCTCTGCGGTATGGAACAGGTCCCCAAGCTGGATGCTGCCTTCTCCCAGGTCTCTAGATCCGCCAACCTGGCCTTTGAAGACATGGGGGTCCTAAGGGATCCAATGAATAAAGCGTATAGATCTTTTGCTCAAGAGATCTTGGCAATTGGTCATGAGCAATTTAAAGCCAGCTATGGCCGCGACATGCGTAGCCAGGAACCTGGAGTGTTGGGTTAACCAGCTAAAAGCTCATAGAGTAGCTGATTTCACCCAAACAAGTTTTTTGAATTATTTTTCTACCTTGTCCTCTGCGGTAGCCTATATAGCGGCTGCTTCAGCCGAAGCAATTAGAATGTCAGCTAGATCAGCAGCTCTAACAAATTCGGCAAGAAGAGCATTATGGCTGAAGACTTGGCCAGGTGATGCGGCATTGAAGAACAAGCTCTGGGATTTCTTTTTTGGTGCCCTCTTTGGCCCTTATCTAGATACCATTCTAGACAGGACTGCCTATAGGAAGAAGGCCTTCCTGGTAAAGAAGAAATCACCCCTAAAGCGCTTCAAAGTTCAGGAGCAGAACAGCAAGTCCCAGGGGAGATGAAGAATTGGTCCGCGCTAAAGGCAAAAGGTGAATCCTTTTCCATCCTCCTACGCAAGCCGAAAAATTCGCAATGACTCGACCCTGCAGGTGGGCGGAAGGCTGCAAAGTTTCCTTCCGCAACAGTCAGGAATAACATCAGAATCAGTTTATACTGACCATTCTTTCTCAGGGCTACACAATAATTTACAGAACCCCCCATGAATACCCCCAAAGGATCCAGTAAAAGCCCTGGCCATGAAGTCCATTAAGAGAACAGGGTGTAGTGATCCAAGTGCCACCAGAAGAGCGTCAACAGGGTTTTTATTCTCACATTTTTTTTGGTAAGGAAGCAGAGGAAAATTACGACTGATTCTCAATCTAAAACCTCTGAACAAATCCGTCAAGTACAGAAGGTTCAAGATGGACTCTTAGAATATTACATGGCGTCAATAGATTGGGATATGCAGGTATGCATCCCTTAAATCTCACTGCAGTCCCCAGAAGTATCTCAGGTTGGCGGTAAAGAGGGAAGGCGTGATTCATCATCTGCAGTGCAGGGCCTTGCCATTCGGCTGTCATCCTAACCTCGGATCTTTACCAAGGTGATGGCGGAAGCTCTAGCCCCACTTTGTCTTTAGGGAATCGCAGTGATTCCCTATTTGGACGACCTACTTTTCTTTGCCCCCTCAGGGGGGAGGTTGCAGGACTACCTAACCAAAGCGCGCAACCATCTGGAATCTCTAGGATGGATTTCAAAATCTTTACAAATCCTCCCTAAATCCGTTTACATATTTGCTTTCTAGGCTACCAAATCAACTCAATAGAACAGATCCCCCCCCCCCCCCCCCCCAAGAAAAAGGACAAGGTCCAGTGCACTGTATTGATTTGCTGCAGACCAACCAGCCAATAACGATAAGACAAGTTATGTCGGTATTAGGGTTACTGACCTCACAATGCCAGCTATTCAGTGGGCAAGACTGCACTTCAGGTGTCTACAATCTTTTCTCCTGAGGTCATGGGACCACAGCTTTAGATCCTTGGCCACGGAGGTGAAGATTCCAACCAGGGTGAAGAGGTCGCTATGGTGGTGGGAGAGTCAGGAGATTCTATCAAGGGGTCTAGATTGGGCCTTTCCAGTTGAAAGAAGACTAACGACAGATGGCAGTTCCTGGGGATGGGGGGCCCACTAGAGAAGAACTTCACTCAAGGAAGTTGGTCCAAGGAGGAGGCGAGAAGGTCCTCCAAATTGGAGAGAACTGAAGGCGATCACTTTATCTCTGGTAGTATTAGCGCAGTATCTCCGGTTTCATCACGTTCAAGTGTTAACAGAAAACGCCACGGCTGTGGCTTATCTAAACAGAACAGGGCGGCACAAGGAGCAGATCCTTACAAGCTCTGCAACAGAAATCCTGTGGGCAGAGAAGCACATGCTATCTCTGTCAGCAATCCACCTAAAGGGGACCCTGAACAGAGTGGCGTAATTTCTTGAGCAGGTGCCCATTCGGGAAGCAGAGTGGTCTCTGAATCCGCAGGTCTTCGCAGTGATTCCCACTATGTGGGTACAGCCAGAGGTGGACCTGTTTGCTTAAAGGAGAATGCACAGGTTCCTCAGTTCTTTTTCTTAAACAATCGCTAGGGATAGACCCTCTTGCGCATTCTTGGAGATTTCACCTTTGCTATGCTTTCCCCCAGTTCCAGTTAATCCCACTGGTATTAAGGAAGATTCAGCGGGAAAAGTTACCAGTCATCCTAATTACTCCGTTTTGGCCGAAAAGGGCCTGGGTCTCAACCGTTCTGGGAATGGCGATCAAGCCTTGTTGGCATCTACCTCTCAGGCAGGATCTTCTAATCCAGGGTGCAGTAAATTATCCAGAAGTGGCCAGCCTGTCTCTCGGCAGCCTGGCATCTGAGGAGCAGCTTCCAAGGAGCAAGGGGTTTTCTGGCCGTCTGATTACAACATTACTATCAAGTAGAAAAAGTGTAACAAGGGCCATCTAAACTAAAGTTTGGAAGATCTATAATTCATGTGCGATTCATCTGCCCAAGACCCAAGGAGCCTGGTTTCCATCTTGGAGTTCTTGCAAGGTGGGCAGATAGGGGCTAGCAGTCAGTACCTTGAAAGTACAGGTTGCTGAGCTAGTAGTGCTAGAAAGATCTGTGGCTTCTGAACCTCTGGTAGTCAGATTTTTTTTTAGAGCTCTTGTAAGATCAAGGCCAGCACCAGTCAGGAATTTCCCTAAGTGGGACTTGTCAGTAGTCCTGCAATCCCTAGCTTGGAGTCCATTTGAACCTCTGGGGGAAGCGTCACTCAGATGTCTCACTCCTAAAGCTGTGTTCCTAATTTCGATTACCTCAGTACGCAGGATCAGTGAGCTACACGCTCTGTCCAATTAGGGAACCTTACATGTCAGTGTTTCAGATAGTTATCTTTAGGACAGACCCGAAGTTCTTACCAAAGGTAGCTTCAATACATAATCACTCACAAGACATTGTGCTCCACACCTTCTGTGCTAACCCATCGGGGGAGAAGGAGACCTTTTTTCATGCATTGGACGTCAAAAGGATTTTGTTACACTATCTAGAAATTACAGAGGACTTTAGACGTACAAGACTCATTATTTGTCCTTTTTTGGGCAACAAGAAAGGTTGCAAGTTTCTAAAGGTTCATCAGCCAGATGGCTGAAATTATCCATCCTGGAAGCATACTTGTATGCAGGGTTGCCTCCACCAGATTTAATTCATGCACACTCACTACTAGAGAAAAGAGAGAACGAGCTGGTGCCACCCCTGAACAAATTTGCACGGCGGCAACATGGTCAAGTTTCTGCACCTTTGTGCGATGTTACAGACTGGATCTCACATCTGCCAGCGATCAGGCATTTGGCAGGAAGGTCCTGCAGGTTGTTGTCCCACCCCAAGCGGGTAAGTCTCTGTTATCCTCTTAGGTGCTGCCCTTAAAGACGCCTTGGAAAATTCAAGTTAGTCTCATCATGATGAAGTCACGAGGTCACGTGACGTAACGCGTAGGATCTAGCTAGGAGATACACACAATGTTCGACGCTGTTGTGACCCCGGACGTTTGTAGCTGTGAACCGGAAGTTTTGCACCAGGTGATGGCGTTCCGCCGCCATCTTTGCTTGTCACTGTCTCACACTGTACCGCACAAGTGTGGATGTTATTTTAACCCATTTTTTAACCTAATAAACCGGATTTTAAAATTACTACACCATTGGAAGCCCCCTTTTTCTTTTCTTTCGTTTTTCTGCTTGGAGTTCAGCACACAGAATCACCCCCATCCAGGAGTAGCTGGGGTATTCACTCATCTGCCACCAGCGGACATCACCTGACAACCTGAAGACCAGACATCCCCAGACCATCACTCTACATCTACAATAGGGCTTAATTCTAAGCCCTTGAGGTAAGGGCATTGGGAGCATACATACAGGGGGAACGAGTCACTTTGCTGTATCTGACTTCAATGTAAAGAACTATTAATAATCATCATCACTGCAGCCACCTTCACATAGCTGATTGATCGTGTTATTATTGGATTCACTATTCATTATCTGGCCCTAAGATAGGGGCCTTAACCTTTTGTTTGCTTTCACCATTATTGAACACTTTGTTTTTATTGTTGTACACAGATCACGTGACACAGTTAACATTTTATGTTTGACTATTTATGTGCTTGCGCGAAATCATATTCAATATTTATTTACTATATGGTGATTTAGTGCACACTATTGATTTTGCGGCATCACTTTTAATGATTTGTTGCTTACATCATATGTAATTTCAAAATTTCTTTTTTCACGTCAGTAGCGCAGAGGTCCTATCATTTAATATTCCTAACGTACCGGTAACTTGTTTTCAAGAAGTCTGAGGACTTTCAACGACCCGCCCTATTAATTTGATGTACTAACGTATGTGCTTATTGTGTTCCAGCCAGGGGCGGAAGTTCTCTTCTACAACTGAGGTGTGGTAGGGAGGTGCCTCTCTTTAAAGTTATGGAGGAAGAAGGTGTTTCCTGTGGTCCCGGTGGAGGAATCACTATCTCTCAGGTGCTGTCCTGAAAGACTTCTGGAAAACAAGGTAAGACTAACTTGAATTTTTTGAGTTGTCCCCAGAAAAGTAATAGAGGGGAAATCTCATAATGTGGACACTGGTTCTGGTGACCTGGGGGTACCCAAGGGATTCTTTTAACCACTTACGGATCGCCCCCACCGCAGTTTTACGTCGGCTGTTTGAAGGAGGGTATAGTTATATAGCTGCCATAACCCCAGTATCCACTTCTTCAGCGGGCGGTCCGCTACACGATAAAAGTGGTCTCTGCGGCAGATTTGCCGCAAGATCACTTTTATCGGCAGCGGGAGAGGGCCCCCCCTCCCTCCTGTGATCCGGTGCTCTCTGCTGCTGACCGGAGCTGTCGCAGCGGCGGAGGCGATCGCATCCTGTCACTAGCTGGGTATTGAGACTAGTGAGGGGAAGATTGGCCCCCACCCATCTCCATACAATTGCTGGGCGGAAGCGACGTCAAAACCTCACTTCAGAGGCCACAGCTCTTTTTTTAAATGACAAATTTTGGGTTTTAGTCTAAATATGAGATCTGAGGTCTTTTTGACCCCAGATCTCATATTTATGAGGTCCCTGCCATGCTTTTTTCTAGTACAAGGGATGTGACATTTAAAAAAAAGTGAAAAATTAAAATGTAAAAATTTTTTTTTTTTTAAACGCGCCCCGTCCTGACGAGCTCACATGCAGAAGTGAACGCATATGTGAATAGCGCCCGCATATGAAAACGGTGTTCAAACCACACATATGAGGTATCGCCGTGATCGGTAGAGCGAGAGCAATAATTCTAGCCCTAGACCTCCTCTGTAACTTAAAACATGCAACCTGCAGATTTTTTTAAAACGTCGCCTATGGAGGTTTTTAAGGGTAAAAAAGTTTGTCACCATTCCACGAGCAGGCTCAATTTTGAAGCGTGACATGTTGGGTATTTAGTCGGCATAACAATATCTTTCACAATATAAAAAACAATTGGGGCTAACTTTACTGTTGTCTTATTTTTTTAATAAAAAAAGTGTTTTTTTCCCAAAATTGTAAGACCGCTGCGCAAATACGGTGTGACAGAAACTATTGCAAGACCACCATTTTATTCTCTAGGGTGTTAGGAACCCCCAAACATTATACATTTTTTTCCCTAAGTAATTCTCTAGCAAAAAAAAACTGTTTTTAAACTTGTAAACAAATTTCAGAAAGAGTCCTTAAGTGGTTAATTTGTAGTGATTTCATCTCACTTCCTGATTTGACTATGGGACATGAAGGGAAATCTCCCCACTGAATTAATTTTTTTTTAACCACTTAAGGACCCGCCTCACGCCGATGTACGTCGGCAAGGCGGCACGGGCAGGCAGAATCACGTACATGTTTGTGATCTGCCTCCCGCGGGTGGGGGGTCCGATCGGACCCCCCCGGGTGCCCGAGGCGGTCCGCTTTTGACCAGCGGCGATCGGAGGTGAGGGGGAGACCATCTGTTTGTGACCCCCCCCTCGCGATCGCCGCTGGCCAATCAGATCATATCCTCTGCTGCTGTATGCTAAACAGCAGCAAAGGAAATTATGTCATCTCTCCTCCGGCTCGGCATTTTCCGTTCCGGCGCTGAGGAGAGAAGACTTCAATGTGAGTACACACACACACACACACACACACACACACACACACAGTAGAACATGCCAGCAACACAAAACACCCCCCTTTACCCCCTGATCCCCCCCCCCCCCGATCACCCCTAATCACCCCTCCCCCCCCCCCCCCGTCACACTGACACCAAGCAGTTTTTTTTTTTTTTTCTGATTACTGCATGGTGTCAGTTAGTGTGTTAGGGCAGTTAGGGTTAGCCCCCTTTAGGTCTAGGGTTACCCCCTAACCCCCCCTAATAAAGTTTTAACCCCTTGATCACCCCTTGTCGCCAGTGTCGCTAAGCGATCATTTTTTCTGATCGCTGTATAGTGTCGCTGGTGACGCTAGTTAGGGAGGTAAATATTTAGGTTCGCCGTCAGCGTTTTATAGCGACAGGGACCCCCATATACTACCTATTAAATGTTTTAACCCCTTGATTGCCCCTTGTTAACCCTTTCACCACTGATCACTGTATAAACTGTTACGGGTGACGCTGGTTAGTTTTGTTTATTTTTTATAGTGTCAGGGCACCCGCCGTTTATTACAGAATAACAGTTTAGCCCCCTGATCGCCCGGCGGTGATATGCGTCGCCCCAGGCAGCGTCAGATTAGACGCCAGTACCGCTAACACCCACGCACACAGCATACGCCTCCCTTAGTGGTATAGTATCTGTACGGATCAATATCTGATCCGATCAGATCTATACTAGCGTCCCCAGCACTTTAGGGTTCCAAAAACGCAGTGTTAGCGGGATCAGCCCAGATACCTGTTAGCACCTGCGTTTGCCCCTCCGCCCCGGCCCAGCCCACCCAAGTGCAGTATCGATCGATCACTGTCACTTACAAAACACTAAACGCATAACTGCAACGTTCGCAGAGTCAGGCCTGATCCCTGCGATCGCTAACAGTTTTTTTGGTAGCATTTTGGTGAACTGGCAAGCACCAGCCCCAGGCAGCGTCAGGTTAGCGCCAGTACCGCTAACACCCACGCACGCACCGTACACCTCCCTTAGTGGTATAGTATCTGAACGGATCAATATCTGATCCGATCAGATCTGTACTAGCGTCCCCAGCAGTTTAGGGTTCCCAAAAAAACAGTGTTAGTGGGATCAGCCCAGATACCTGCTAGCACCTGCGTTTTGCCCCTCCGCCCAGCCCACCCAAGTGCAATATCGATTGATCACTGTCACTTACAAAACACTAAACACATAACTGCCAGCGTTCGCAGAGTTAGGCCTGTTCCTGCGATCGCTAACAGTTTTTTTTGGTAGCGTTTTGGTGAACTGGCAAGCACCAGCGGCCTAGTACACCCCGGTCATAATCAAACCAGCACTGCAGTAACACGTGGTGACGTGGCGAGTCCCATAAGTGCAGTTCAAGCTGGTGAGGTGGCAAGCACAAGTAGTGTCCCGCTGCCACCAAGAAGAAGACAAAACACAGGCCGTCGTGCCCATAATGCCCTTCCTGCTGCATTCGCCAATCCTAATTGGGAACCCACCACTTCTGCAGCACCCATACTTCACCCATTCACATCCCCAACCAAATGCAGTCGGCTGCATGAGAGGCATTTTCTTTATGTCCTCCGAGTACCCCTACTCAAGGAACCCCCCCAAAAAAGATGTGTCTACAGCAAGCGCGGATATAGGCGTGACACCTGCTATTATTGTCCTCCTGTCCTGACAATCCTGCTACCATACACTAGTTGAGTATTAGCGTAGCGTACAGCATTGCACAGACTACGCGCACTTTCACAGTGGTCTCCCTAGATGCCATCGCATTTTGAGCCGGAACCTGGAACCGGTTACAGTTATAAAAGTTAGTTACAAAAAAAAGTGTAAAAAAAAAAAAAATATATATAAAATAAAAAAAATAGTTTGTCATTTTATTGTTCTCTCTCTCTATTGTTCTGCTCTTTTTTACTGTATTCTATTCTGCAATGTTTTATTGTTATGTTTTATCATGTTTGCTTTTCAGGTATGCAATTTTTTATACTTTACCGTTTACTGTGTTTTATTGTTACCATTTTTTTGTCTTCAGGTACGCCATTCACGACTTGAGTGGTTATACCAGAATGATGCCTGCAGGTTTAGGTATCATCTTGGTATTCTTTTCAGCCAGCGGTCGGCTTTCATGTAAAAGCAATCCTAGCGGCTAATTAGCCTCTAGACTGCTTTAACAAGCAGTGGAGGGAATGCCCCCCCCCCCACCATCTTCTGTGTTTTTCTCTGGCTCTCCTGTCTCAACAGGGAACCTGAGAATGCAGCCGGTGATTCAGCCAGCTGACCATAGAGCTGATCAGAGACCAGAGTGGCTCCCAAACATCTCTATGGCCTAAGAAACTGGAAGCTACGAGCATTTCATGACTTAGATTTCGCCGGATGTAAACAGCGCCATTGGAAATTGGGAAGCATTTTATCACACCGATCTTGGTGTGGTCAGATGCTTTAAGGGCAGAGGAGAGATCTAGGGTCTAATAGACCCCAATTTTTTCAAAAAAGAGTACCTGTCACTACCATATTGCTATCATAGGGGACATTCCCTGAGATAACAATAAAAATGATTAATAAAAAAATGAAAGGAACAGTTTAAAAATAAGATAAAAAAGCAAAAAATAATAAAGAAAAAAAAAAAAAAAAGCACCCCCCATGCTTTTGCGCAATAGGCGAGCGCAAGCGTCGGTCTGGCGTCAAATGTAAACAGCAATTGCACCATGCATGTGAGGTGTCACCGCGAACGTCAGATCGAGGGCAGTAAATTTAGCAGTAGACCTCCTCTGTAAATC